>NC_047663.1:88637496-88704996 GCF_011762505.2 Arvicanthis niloticus | reverse complement strand
TTCTTTTTTCTCTACCTCAGAGTGAAAGAGGTTAGGGAGAAGTGATCTAACATCTCTGAGAGGCTTAATCTATGTAGAGACTTACGCTAGGGAGCTGCACACATAAATATTACTTCTGTTCTCTCCTGGGTGATGGTATCCCCCATTTTTACCAAGAAGGAAAGCAAACCTTCCAGAAGCAAGATGATTTGCCCCTCGGCCCCACAATCAATGAGCTGTAGAACTAACATTTGAAAAATGTTGGTAAAATGAAAAATTAAAATGAATTTAATGATGACCACCCAAGTGAGACATGAACCCTCTGTAGAGAAAGCCCCTCCCAATTGCTCATCACAACGCTACAGACTGGCAGCATCCAAGGCAGAAAGCAAGAGCTTTACAGCGGTTGCCATGACAACTAGTTTTCTTATAATTACAGAACACAGTGGTGACATGACAGGCTGCATACAAAGTATAGTCACTTTGTTAAGGCCTGCCTCCCCCTCATTTTTCCCAGAGATTAAGCACTGTAAATTTAGAAAAAGAAAGCCCATTTGGAATAATCAGTCATTATAGCAGGAGAGGAGGCATGGAAACCAGGAAGGTCAGAGAGAGTGAACCCTCCCACCTGTGGGTCTCGGAAGCAGGCTGGGTAGTAAGCCTTAAGAAAAATGGCATGGCTTCCATGGGAAAAGTCTGTTTTGCTTCTTTGTCTTTTGGACCAGCACACTTCAGGGTTTGAAGCAGTGTACTCAAAGAACAGAAAGAAACTACAATAAGGCTGATGTAATGATTAGCAAATAACAGAGATATGCAGCTAAAATTCAAGTAATCTAACAACCACTTCAGTGTAGGTTAATTTAGGCCGTTCCCTAAATGGGCAGGGTTTCTAATTTGGAAGATAATTGTAACATGGGTGCATTTGTCTATATTTGCACACACAGGAACACACCTAGACACAAAGCATTCTGGGCCCCAAAAGCCTGTCTCCATTCCTGGTTGGCTGTGTGACTCTGGCACCTCACTCGCTCTTCTGATCTCCAGCTTTCTTGTCTGTACATCAAGAGAATGTATCTTGTTCCTGAGGTACAGTAAATAAAAAGTGAAAAACAATCAGCAAAATCCTGGTGTATTTAGATGTTCAATCGTATGGAGTTTGATATTATGAATCATAAGTAATGATGTTTCAAATGCAGCTCAGCTTTCTGTATGCATCCCTCCCTCACTGGCCCAATGAAGGGTATGAGGAAGTTGTCTATGGTCCTCTGGACAACCCCAGCCAGGCAGCAGGACTCCAGGGGAGCCCAGTGACATTGTCAAGAACATAAGAAGTGGGGGAACAGAGGAGCACGTTCACCTTCCATGAGAGGGTCCCCAGGTGAGGAGACTTATAGAACCAAGGACACATTCCAGCCATGGAGGGTCCAGGGAAGATCTGAGCTGAGTTGTATGGAGCAAACATGGAAGCGTAATGGAGGGAGAGGAGCATAGTCAGCAATGAGCAGGAAATGTGGGAAGGCAGCTTTGTGGAGCCATGAGAGAGAGCCCTGGACAATGACTAGCCAGGGAGCCAGGGAGCCCTGGGCAGTGAGTGTACAGGAGGCCTGAAGCAGAGGAGCAGAGACCAATAGTAAGGGTTATCTTTGGAAGAGCCTGGCACTGAGCTGAGGCCTTCACACAGCTGCCCATAGGAAGGAGGAAGCCACTGCATGTGTCCCTACTGCATGTGCCCACTGCATGTGTCCCCACTGCATGTGTCCCCACTGCATGTTCCCCCACTGCATGTGCCCCCATTGTATGTCCCACCACTGCATTTGTCCCTACTGTATGTCCCCCCACTGCATGTTCTTCCACTGCATGTGCCCCCCCCACTTCATGTTCTCTCACTGCATGTGTCCACTGCATGTTCCCCACTGCATATCCCCTACTGCATGTTCCCCACTGCATGCGTCTACTGCATGTGCCCCATTGCATGTACCCACTGCATGTCCCCCACTGCATTTGTCCACTGCATGTGCCCCCACTGCATGTGTCTCACAAAGACCTTAACAGTCACAAGAGTCTTCTGCTGGATTCATTAGTGAGTAACTTTTCGTATTAGCACATTTATTTACCCAGGTTTGTTGCGGTCGGGGAAACTAAGAAACCAGCAATAAAGATGGCTCAGGAAGCTGACTTTAGGGACACTGATTCCCCCAACACCTCATACAAATGCTGGCCTATTTCTCAAAAGACTATAGATTTCCTTTCTCTGGGAAATATTTTGTTTAAAAATACCATATTTGGTGTTCAACTATTAAATAATAATAGCACAATTCTCTCTTAAAATCTTTTAATTAACAATGTTCACATGTAATGTATTGTGATCATATTGTCCATCCAGCAACTCCTTCCAGATTCTACCCAAGTCCCCATCATTTTCTGTCTCTGTCTGTCTGTCTGCCTATCTGTCTGCCTACCTGCCTGCCTGTCTCTGTCCCTCTGTCTGTCTGTCTATCTATCTATCTATCTATCTATCTATCTATCTATTTATCTATTTCACCCACACTCCAGGCTCCATGCCCATGAGTAGTTGGCCAATACAAAATGGACTCCATTTGTGTGTGTCTATGTGTTTGTATCTTTGTGTGTCTCTGTGTGTGTGTCTGTATGTCTTTCTGTGTGTGTCTCTGTGTCTGTGTGTCTCTGTGTGTGTATGTCTGTGTGCATGTGTCTTCCTGTGTCTGTGTGTGTCTCTGTGTGTATTTGTGTGTCTGTGTGTGTCTCTCTGTGTGTCTGTGTGTGTATACTTTTTGTTTTGTCTTTATATTTTTGTCGTATTGTTTTCCTATTTGTTTGTTTATTTAAACAACCCATATTCTCAAAGGTGACTCTAACAAGACACTTAGCCAACCAAACCCAAAGGTGGCATCTTTATTCTAATTTTCAGTGATGCTCTAACCACAGGAAACCATGAACTTTAAATACCATGGCAGCCTTTCCCTACCAAGAACTCATGCGCAAATTCTTTCTGAGCTGGATAATGACTCTGCCCTGAGCTCAGCAGGCAGTTTTTAATAACGTGCCTAAAAATGTTACTGAAAATAAAAAGGCAGCAATAAAAACCAAGACAACAGACAATAAAGTAGTATTTTAAAACCCCAGTTGCTGCTGTCAGCAAGTATTAGAATCCCACCCATGAAAGGAAGCTCCAGTGGTTTGATGAAAAATTGGTAGAAGCAATTGGCTGTGCTATAAAGTGAGATTCCAGCTCCTGAGGAGTGGGGTCAGGAAGAAGATGTGTATAGGATTATGCCATCAGTGAGGGGCTCGGGGGACAGAGAAGGCCGGGACTGAAATGAGGATGGTGACGGTAAGGCTTCCAGTGCTGTGGTATTGATAATACAGGGTTCAGCCTCGGAGATTTGCTTGGTTGGTCATTCACCTTCTTAGCTGTGTATTAAAAGTATCTTCGAGCACCTAGGTTGGCAGAGCTCTGGCAAGGCTCTTTGGGGTGTGAAGATAAAGGGGACATGGTGAGGGTAGTTAAACTGGCCTGAAGGAGGCTAAGAAGGGGGACAAAAGGATGGGGCTTGGCAGGAGGGCGCTGCTGAAGGAGCTGAGGAATGGGGGTGCAGAAAGGACAGGCTCTTGGGATGGTGTGACTGGCATGGGGTAACCAGTTTGTCTGCAACTCCATGTCTCCTTCCATGCTGATGTTGGAGGGAATGCAGATATTGGGGTCTGAGGCTTCTGTACAATATAGAGGCAAACAAAAGAATGGCAGGAAGCTGAGGTAGGTTGTAGCTGAGGCTTGTCTGTCACTCAGCAGTGGCTTGCCCTGAGCAGTCTTCTCCAGCACTGGACTCCCAGGATGCAGGAAGCACCAGTTTTAGGACCTTAGGGGACATCCTAGGTTTATAGACTCTTTGTGGGGGGGCCCAGGGTAAGTCACCTTTCTTACCCTGAGCTGGCTTGCGCCTGTGAGTATGAAGGAGCTTGGTATAGCCCATCTTCCCAGAGTAGTCTTTCTATATGAGAAAAGCACCAGACACCACCCTGGAACCACGACAGAAACCTAGAGACTCTAGACGTTCAAACAGTAGAAAATCTACACTAATGAAGATTTGGGTCTGAAATATCTCCTGGAGGTTTTATTGCTTTAAATAGTTTGTTGTGGCTATTTGATTTTAAAAAGAGCCTACCTATACTGGTTCTTTAGGGGAGATTGGGCTTTTCACTGCTGGGGTCCCCCACCTTATCTTTAATGCGTTTGCCTGAGAGGGTTGGTTGGTACTGGCTACCACTCGGGCTTCCTCTCACTGGACTAAGCCCTGGGGCTGGTCTACAGGTATCTCATGACCTTTCTCCTGGTGCCTGGCCAACTTTTAATTGAAGCCTGCCTAGGATGAGCTCAGCCAAGAACATGGAGGCCACCCCAGAGGGCTAGGTTCACACTGCAATTGACCCAATCCTGTCATGCCTGGCTCCGTCCTGGGAACTGGAAACAACAATAGGCCAGGCATTTTTCTGCAAGCACTGGGGGTCTCTGGGAAACAGAGTGTAAATGCAGACTCAACGTGACCTTGTAGAGCTCAGAGGAAGCCCTAGGCCAGTGAAGATGACCAGAAAGGCTCCCACTGCAGGTGGCCAGTGGGGTTTTTGTTCTGGTTTTGTTTGTTTGTTTTGTCTATTCTACACTGTGATGAGGCCCTGAAAGTACTTTGCTATCTTAATCTTTTGTGTCTTCTGAGACTAGAAGTTGAGCCAACTTACAGTATGTCATGAAGACAGAGAGGAGGAGGAGGAGGAAGAGGAGGAAGAGGAAGAAGAGGAGGAGGAGGAAGAAGAAGAAGAAGAAAGAAGAAGAGGAGGAGGAGGAGGAGGAAGAAGAAGAGGAGGAGGAAGAGGAGGAGGAAAAGGAGGAAGAAGAGGAGGAGTCAGATGGAGCAGGGCCATGTGAGGTGTGGCAGGGATTGTGAGATGCAGGGCCACCAGATGGTTTGTTTTGTCCATTTTCTGACTAAACACTTTGGGACAGTCCTTATGTTCACTGAGCAACATTCTGGAGCAGCAGCCGTATCTAGGTGGCAAGGTTGTTAGAAGGAAGATGCATAAAGGAATACCTTTTTAAGGGTGTTATGATCATTTATGTTGTGACTAATGTGTCAAAAAAAAAAAAAAAAAAAAAAAAAAAGCATACCCTGAAAAAGAAAAAACTTTTTTGTTTTGTTTTGTGGAAACCCACCGAGTTTAACACGGGTCATTTGTGTGAGCAGGGGTTTGGAACATGGGTTCATCAGGAGATCAAAAGTAAAGAGGATGTGTACTCTGCTTGGGATCTATCAGTACCACATAGTTCAGCAGGGAGGTAAGGATCTTGTGCCATGCGGTCCCCTCCCCCCCAGTCTACGACTGACTGTTGATAGAACTAGCATTGTATAGTCCATTGTGGGTAGCTATGGCTGCTGTGAGATCATGGTTATATTGTAAGGAGGACAATAAGGGTGGAGAGGACAATAGGAGTGGGGAGGACAATGGGGTGGGGAGGACAATGGGTGGGGAGGACAATAGGGGTGGGGAGGACAATGGGGTGGGGAGGACAATGGGGTGGGGAGGACAATAGGGGTGGGGAGGACAATGGGGTGGGGAGGACAATAGGGGTGGGGAGGACAATGGGGTGGGGAGGACAATAGGGGTGGGGAGGACAATGGGGTGGGGAGGACAATAGGGGTGGGGAGGACAATGGGGTGGGGAGAAAGTACGAGAGGTTAAGGTTGATAGTAAACAGAAGGTACATATGCACGAAGTCATCAAAGAACATATTCAATAAAATGTAATGAAAAATAGCTTCCACTTGTCACAGACATAGCTCTAGAGGTAGCTGTCACAAAGCAGGGGTCACCCGTGGATCCTGACATTGAACTGACTACAGCCTTCAGTGGTTCTTCCATATTTCCCTAGTCACATTCCCATACAAAGGGGAAGAGAAGCTCAGAGCACAACTAAGTATGAATCCAGCTTCTTAGGTAGGAAGCTAAGAACCAAAGGGAAAGAAAAAGGGAAAATAAATGAGCATGTATCAAGCACCCAGAGCACTCCAGGAACGTCCTCAGTTACCTCAAGATGGTGCCCTGATTTTACCAATAAGGACCTAGAATGTCAGGACAGCAGACTTTCCCCAGGGCAAGCACCGAGATTTCTCGGGTGAGTCCTCAAAGCCCAGGCATTGCTCTGAATGTCTCTTGTCCCCATAACACAATGGTTTCTAAATACAACACTCAGTTCTACTAATGGACCAGCCTTGGAACAAGCAGTGAAAGATAAAAATTTAAGTTGACCCCCTGAACCCTATCCTTAAAGCAAACACATAAAACCTGTAAGTCAAACACTGTGGCACCTCAATCCCAGGAAATTAGCTGACCATTCGAACAGAAGGCCCTAACTAAACAGCCCTGAGACAATTGGTGCCAGGATGCCATTAGCTAGAGATAAGCCTGACCCGCTTTGAACCAGAGCTCATGATAGATAGAGTGTAGCTAGTCTGAAATAGCCAATTATAAAATGACTCGCCATCCATCTTAAGGGTTTGAGATCAAACACATCTGCACCCCCTCCTTCCCCCTTGTCCCTAACTCCACCTGGTTTGTGGATTCTTCCTATATAAGTTGTAAGAACTCTGGGCTGCTGAATTCCTCTACCTCTGCATGTGAAGGAGGCCCTAGCATGCTAGTTTTGAACCTCTTGCTATTGCATCAAGCTGTGTTTCTTGTGAGTGATTTGGGGTGTGTCTGCAGTTCTCCATGGATCGTGAGGTCCTTTTCGTTTGGGCTTTACAGCAGGCCTGGCACATGGGCACCTCCCATAGCAGGGCACTCTCTGTGCTCCTAGCACAGCTACAGCATTAGTCCCTCCAAGGCACCAACACAGCACAGGTGCCCTTCCATGGCTCCACAACTGTCCACAGCACCAACACTGTTTGTGACACCAATGCCCTTTGTAGCACCAGAGCCTTCCTAAGTGCCAGCGTGGGTCACAGCAACAGCACTATTGATAGCACCAGCGTCCTTCTGGGTACCAACACATCCACAGCACCTGCCTCTTCCTCAAGATCGCTACTTCCCTTTACACCAAGACTTCCTGTAGCAACAGTACCTTCCAAGAGGCTGCCATCTTTAACAGTATCAGAATCTCCTGTAGAGTGAAAACTTATAAAGACCATTTTATGAAATATACACAGGCTTTTTCGTTACCCTAGACCTGAGCAAAAGAATGCAAGTTCCAGAAAGCGGAACTGGATGTAAGATTTCAGGCCTTCACTGCGGGCACTTCACAGAGGGCACTTGCTGGATTAACATTCCTCAAGTCTCAGGGTGGGGAAGGCCAAAAGCAAGAAGACACATTCCTGACCACAGGGAAAGATGCAAGTCATCTGGGTGGTTCCAAGAACTAGCTAACTTTCCACTGTTCTTGGTCCCCCCCCCTTTGAGGTTTTCCCAGTGTTATAGCCTGCTGATGTTCAAAATTTGTAAAACAACCAATCATGTGTAACCTCGCGAAAATTCCTCCCTTTCCCCACCCTGTGCTATAAAAAAGGCTCCTCAGCTTGCTGGCCTTTTGTCAAAATTCTGTTCCTGCGTGGACGAGCAGTTTTGACCTTGGCTAGCCAACTCTCCCCAATAAACCTTTGTTGATTGCATCCAGGTATGGTTTCTTGTGATTTTTGGGTGGTCATGATTTCCCGAGACTTGAGGAAGGGTCTCCTGAGTTTGGGGGTCTTCACTCCCACAGCAGAACCTTCAACAGCATCTCCATAATATCTCCATAATATCACATGCTCCATTACACCAGAAGCCTCAGGCAGCACAAATGACCTCTGCACTGGTCATCATCCCATGGCCAGTACCCTCCACATCACCAGGATCTTCCTCTAGAACTCATCCTTCCAAAGTGTCACTACCTTTCCTTCTGCCAGCACCTTTCATAGCACTAAAATTCTTCCTGGATCTGGTGCCCTGTATGTATCTGATGTCTCTGTGGCACCAGCTCCTCCACAGCCCTAGAGCTGCCCAGAATACCACAGCCTTTCATCCTTGACACTCGTTCTTTGATGCACCATAAACCTTCCACAGCACCAGCTCCTCCATGATGCCAGTCCATCCATGTACTAGCGCTTTCCACAGCAGCATCACAGCCACAACACCAGAACTTTCCAGAACAGTGGTGTTCAACCTGTGGGTCACGGCCCCTTTGGGAATCATATATCAGATAACCTGTACATCAGATAATTACATTGTGATTCATAACAGTAGCAAATTTATAGTTACCAAGTACCAGTGAAGTAATTGCCTGATTAGGGGTCACCACAAGGAGCTGGGTTAAAGAGTATCAGCCTTAGGAAGACTGAGAACTGCTGTTCTAAAATATCATTACACTCTGTAGCAAAGGCAGTGCAGCAGCATCCCCAGCTCGCGGGGCCCAGGATGGATGGATTTGCTCCTGTTAGCCTGCAGACACTCTTCAAGCCTTTTGGAAGAACCTCTAAAGAGATTTAGAAAAAAACAGGGTGCACAGGGGTGGGGTGGGGGTGGGCAGCAACTGTTTGTTCTAAGCTCTCTGAGGCTGTCTGTAAATGCTGTTCTCCCAGCCCAGCTTCTCCAGACGGAAGTCTCCACCCATAGCTCCAGACACATCTAAGGGTCGCAAGCCACACCTCCACACGCCTTGGCTACTAGGCTCAGAACCTCTCCCAGCCAGCATCTTGCTAGCTTGGAAGGTATCCCTCAGGCCCAGTCAGAGGAGCCCAATCCTCCTTTGCCAGGCAAAAATAAGTTCTATGATTCTGCTCCCACAGCAGACTTGGTGGGTCCCTGAGCCCCAGTGAGCTTACACATCGAAGACCTTCAGACTCTTCTTAATTACCACACAGTCTCCTCAACCTCTTCCCCCACCACCCTGCAGCCAGCAGATGCATCCTTTACCAGGCCCAGAGGAAGCTCTCTGAAGAAAGCTGAAAACCAGGCTAATTAACACTTCAAGCTTTACATAAGCAAATGAGAATTTGCCTCATTTCCATTCCCCCTCCCGCTTCTTTTTGTTCCAAAAGGCAGGGCTTGTCCCCACCCACGCCTGACACTCAAGGCTCACAAAGGGCTGCTAGTGAATCACAAATCACTTCTTCCAGTACTGACTCCACCCTGGAGGGTCAACTGAGCAAAACTGGATTAGGGGCAGCCAACAGGCCTGGACCTGATGGAGCCACCCTGTTCATTAATTTAGCTGAGTCATTTCTACCCTTTCTGGCAATAACCAACTACAGGCAGCATGGCTGGACAGAAAGGCTGGACAGACAGGCCCAGCTCTGACACTGGCTCTGGCTTTGACACTGGGTAACTGGGCCAGCAGACTGAATCATCTCTCTTTAGTTAATAGGGGGGTTCTATCATCTCATCCACTGGAGATTCCAAGCTCCCCCCTCTTACCCCGTTCCCTCCCTCTCTCGTCCCCTCTGTGTGTGCGCGCGCGCGTGTTTGTGCACGTGTGTGTATGCCGAGGCAAGCATGTGGGGTCAGGGGACAATTCTATAAAGTTAACTCTGTCCCCTTTATGTGTGTTCTAAGAGTTAACTTAGGCCATCTGCGGAGCCATCTTGCCAGCCTGAAAAAATAAAGCTTAAGGATTTGTAAAATAGTCCATTATACAGATATGGTTTTATTTTTGTCATCAAGAGAAGGGGAGAAGGTCTAATGTTGCCTGATACTTCAGATTTTTATATATAGTACTACTGTTAGTCCCTTATGTGTGACTCTGTGACTCTGTTGTGAATGATATGTACATAACCCCCTGCTTGGCACTCAAATATAGATTTAGTGCAGAGAAAGACTATCATGTGTTGTGATTTGGTCTAATGCTTGTATCATGTTAATTGGGTCCCCAAAATTTCACAATAATTTGCCTGTAAAAAACGCTGAGGGCCCCTGCCCTCCGTTTGATTGGTAGATGAAGTTGCTGGCAGCTAATGGTTGGGCAGGGAGACAAAAGTGGGAGTTTTAGGATTCTCAGGCAAGGGACAGAGGGAGAGGAAGGAATAGCTGCCATGCCTGAGACATGCAGGACAGGGACATAGCCAACATGTAAGAGTCCGGGCGGGGGTGGGGTGGGGGAGCAGCCCCAGGGGACCCCTGACTAGGTCTAGGGCAACAAAGATGAAATACAGATTTTAGTAAGTAATAACTCAGAATATCTGAGGGCAGTGTGTTAGCTGCCTGGAGGTTTGGGAGTGGCCCAACCATTGAGCTATTTGAGCCGTTTAAGGCATATTAAAATATAAGGCTCTCCCTCTCTCCCTCTCCCCATCATCCCCTATCTCGTGTGTGTGTGTGTGTGTGTGTGTGTGTGTGTGTGTGTGTGTGTGTGTTTCATTCAGGAACCCAGAAAGCTGGGATGGATAGTGGGGAACAGTTGCTGCTGCTGCTGCTGCCGGGTCGATTTGAGTAGCGTTAATTGGGTTCGGCAACAATGAAGGACAGAAGGAAATCCACTCCAGTTCCCAGATAACCAAGGACAGCGTTCACTTTCAGCTAGTTGGGTCTGCTTTTCCGGCTCTCCATTTACTAGTCTTGTCTGGACCACTGTTAATTTTTACTTGGACACTCCAGTAGCCTAACAGTCCCCTATTTAACCTCTTGCCCATCACATCATTATGTGAAAGACGATGCAATTTTTCTAAAGCCCAAATTCAGTTGTATCTCTCCATTTGAAATCCTGCAGGGGCTTCCTACAGCTTTCACATACAACCTGAGAGTCATCCACTCAGCCCACAAGGCTTGAAACTACCTGCAGCCTACAGACTTCTCCTGACTTAGCTGTTTTTTGTTTGTTTGATTGTTGTTAATTTCGCCCCTTTCCTAGAGCGCAGCCTCACTGTCCTTGTTTCTATTGGCGCAGTATTCTTATTTCCCGCCCCTTTCCTAGAGCGCAGCCTCACTGCCCTTGTTCCTATTGGCGCAGTATTCTTACTTCCCCCCTCGTTCCTAGAAAGCAGCCTCATTGCTTTTGTTGTTATCGGTGCAGCATTCTTACAGCCTTGGGGCCTTTGCACAGGCTTTGCTCTTTCAGTCCCCAGCCCCCTTGTGCCTGCTGAATGCTGTCACATCATGCTTTACTGCTCTGTCCACTCTAAACCTCCATCCCCCCCCCCCAAAAAAAAAAAAAAGCACCACTGGCTTGTACCTGTCAGCTTCTCTTTCCCCCTGCCTTCTGGGTTATGGTCAAAGCCGCTGACTAAAATTTGTGTTTCTTCATCTGTTCCTGTCACATTTCCTCAAGACTGTGGTGGAAATGCAGGGTGAAGAGGGCAGGGGCAAAAATGAGAAGCTGTAGGCACTCTTTATCAATCATCGAATCTGTCAGAACCCAAGAGCCTGGGTAGCACGCTTGTCCTGGGATGAACCCCAGTGTTGAAGTTAGTATGACTTCCAGAATCCCACCTGAAATAGCCTGTAACACTTTCCTACACCACAGCGGCCCTGTGTCACCAGCAAGTGTCACCCCTTTCCCCCTTTCATGACACCCCACCAAGGAACTGACCGTAAATTCAGCGATCTTCGGCACCCGGAACTTCCCTTTATTCCTCTGTTCCGGCTGGTATTCTGTTCTTGTCTTCACAATCACCTGCAAAATTGAGCAAGTGTTAGCGCAGAAACGGAGCTTCAGCCTCCCTTTCCTCTGGCCACTAGAACTTGTCCATCCCACAGACATCAGGGAAGACGAGCCCCCTTCTAAACACGCAAGAAAACATTCAAACGGCCCACAGTACTCCCCGATCCCAGCAGGCATGGCGGTGCTGCTGATTATGCCTCTCCAGATGTCTGCTAGTGTTATGGGTATTACTGTCCGTAATGTATGTCTTGCTTTGACAAAGGGGAGCCGTGTATCACGGGCTTTATAGGCCAGGCAACACACTTCCAGTTTTCCACTTTCCAATGTAAACAAATGTGTGTGTGCGTATGAAGAAATCTGTGCATGAGTGTGTGAGTACGTGTGTGTGTGTGTGTGTGTGTGTGTGTACATACTCGTGATGAAACTCTGAGCCAAACGTGGGCTCAGCAGGCTCTCTACCACCAAGTAACATTCTCTACCTTTCCTTTTTGTTCTTCTTCTTGACTAAATGCATTCTTTGACAATTTCACAAATGTATGTAGCATGTTCTGCTGATTTTCACCCCTCCCTCCTTGTTGAATGTCCTCCCACCCCTGTCAGACCTCACTCTTCCCCACAGGTCCCTTCCCCACCTTCACGTCTCTGTTTTGCCATCCACTTGTTTTAACCAAGACCATTTGTGTGGCCATCAGATTCTGGATCCTCTGTTTGATCCACAACTAAAGATGCTGACTGTGCAGTCTGTTCCCAGAATCCATCAGTAACCAACAGTTCCACAGGGCTGGGGAAGGCCCCATGAGGACCTCGTGGACCCGTGATTGGCTGTTTGCAGGCCCAGTGCAGGTGGCCACAGCTGCTGTGAAGTCATGTTTGGAATGACTTTGCCAAGCCCTGAATATAGCATTCTTCTTTGGATGTAGTATGCTTCATTATATATATGTACACTGAAGCTTTTCTTTAATTTTTTTAAATTTTGTTTATTTGGGGATGGCACATATATGCAGTGATCTTGTGTGGAGGTCAGAAGGCAGCCACCAGCAGTCAGTGCTCTCCTGCCACATGAGAGTCCTACAGACTAAACTCTGATTTTGATGCCAGGTGCCTTTACTTGCTAAGACATCTCACCAGCTCCATAGTTAATTATTATTATTAATATTTTTACTAAAAGTTATTATTTTTTTGAATTTTACCCAGAGACACTAAACATTCATTATATCTTATCCTTCTAATAATGATACAAGATAGGAATTGCTGTGTTTTTTAAATGTGGAAAGTGTAGTTGGAAAGTCACTAACTTGCCTAAGGCCACAAAGATGCGACCCACTGTCAACGCTGCCATTGTCACGAAGGTTCCACTGACTCTGAAGTTTGTCGGCAGTTGATCTCCAGTTGCTAAACGTTTAAGCTATTTCCATAGTTTGGGTTATAAAAACAAGTTATGATCAATAACCTGCTGGTTAACACTTTGCGATATTCTTAATTATAATACAATTTGGGGATTTTTACAAAGAGAAATGAAGGCATTTGCTCATCCCAGTGAGTCATCCCATTTCACTAACGTCTGATTATTTTGGTGGCACATTTTACCAAGCTCCGCGGCCCACCTCACAAGGCATTTGTGGACGCCTATCCCACCTCGTGGGCTGAGTAGAAGAAAAAGAAGCCTGAGAAAGAGTTTGTAATTATTGCTGAGTGTTACAGCCCCGTGAACACCATGGGTGCTGACTAAGCTGAAAGTTTTCACCCGAGGAAGCAGAGCCCTGCCATCCATCCACACAATCCCTTATGTGTTCCTTTTCTCAGTCTAAGCAGAGTCCCCGTTACTGTTACGGGGAACTGTTCCAGCATCACTGCTCAGGAGGCAGGCAGGCCCTCAGGAGCCTGATGCCACTCCTGAGAGCAGCCTGAGTCCAGTAACTTCATAGGCCGGACTTTCCTGTTCTGTCCAGGAGGCGTGCTGGTGCTGGTGCTGATGCTGGTCTATTTTTATGTCCTTTTTATGTCCTTTTTACAGACTGCCTGATGGAGGCCTTCCCATGATTAAATAATGTCATAGAATACTGGAGAAGGAGAAAAGAGCATCCACTGACCCTGACAAGTGACCCTGACATGCTGTGACAAGGTCGTGCAGCTAGGACACAAGGGCAAGCCAAAACTGGCAGCCAAGAAGAAAACAAGGACTTCAGTTCCTCTACCACATGGAACGGAATTCATCCAACAACTCGAATGCGCTTGGACCAGGATCCAGCGATAGATGAGAATTCAGGCCAGCTGCTGCCTGACTTTGACTCACTGAACAGGACTAGGCTAACTATGCTAACTAAGACTGCCTGACAAAAACTCTGAGGTAATGAGTTTGCATTGGCTCAGGACAGCAGCAGAGAGCTAGTCCACCTGCTCACATGCTTGGACCTACTTCTTACTTCTTGGCTTAGTCACATTCCTTCTACATCCAGGGCTATTGATCTAGGCTCTAGCTTCTTTTCCTTCACACACCAGGGAAGGAACCTTTACTTCTGAGTCTTCTTTCTGCCTCTGGGTTCTATACACGCCTTTCCCAGAGCTTCTGACAAAGCTTAAAACCCTCATCATCATTTGGTGTAAATTAGACAGGACCTATATTCGGGCTGACATGTTTGAGGATGCTTTTCCAGTATATCTTTCCTTCCTGTACTGACTGGTTTTGTGTGTCAACTTAAAACAAGCTAGGAGTCATCAGAGAGGAAGAGCCTCAGTTAAGGATATGCCTTTATGAGATCCAGGAGTATGACATTTCTCAATTAGTGATTGATGGGGAAGGCCCAGCTCATCGTAGATGGCGCTATTCCCAGGCTGATGGTCCTGGTTCTATAAGAGAGTAGGCTGAACAAGCTATGGGAAGCAAGCCAGTAAGCAGCACCCCTCCATGGCCTCTGCATCAGCTCCTGCCTCCAGGTTCCTGCTCTGTTTGAGTTCCTGTCCTGACTTCCTTTGGTGATGAACAGTGATGTGGAAGTGTAAACCAAATAAACCCTTTCCTCCCTATGATGGTTTGTATATGCTTGGCCCAGGGAGTGGTACTATCAGGAGGTGTGGCCTTGTTGGTGTAAGTTTGTCACTGTGGGCATGGGCTTAAGACCCTCATCCTAGCTGCCTGGAAGTCAGTATTCTGCTAGCAGCCTTCAGATGAAGATGTAGAACTCTCAGCTTCTCCTGCGCCATGCCTGCCTGCATGCTGCCATGTTCCCACCTTGATGATAATAGACTGAATCTCTGAACCTGTAAACCAGCCCCAATTAAATGTTGTTCTTATTGCCTTGGTCATGGTGTCTGTTCACAGCAGTAAACCCTGACTATGACACTTCCCAACTTGCTTTTTGATCATGGTGTTTCATTGCAGCAGCAGAAACCCTTAACACTTCCCAAGTCCAAAGCTCCCTGGGGTTCCTTCCAGGAGCTTACCCTTGCCTCACTTAGAATCTTGCAAGGCCCGCCCCCTCCCTCCCCCAATGACCATGATGGTCCCTAGTTAGATCTAGCCAACTAGGGAATACTACCTTGATGTCAGCATGTCACTCGGTTTGGATAAATGAGATATGAGACAGCACTGACTGTGGCCTGTGGGAAGAGGCCCCATTGTTTCCCTGGGTTCCCTGAGGCAGTAGGGACTTAAGTTCTAGCACTGAGGTGGCAGCTGCTACTTCAAGAATATCCAAGAGTAGAACAAAGGCAGCTCATGAAGAAGTCTGCTGCCAAGAGACACCCAGAGAGTGGACACAGGCCCGAGAACATCTCATCCTCTGGACCGCACCTTGTCCACAGTGGACCCATGCTGAACTCTGCAGTTATAGGAAAAATATGTCCTTTTTAAGCTTTAATCCAATTTGGTGTAGGTTTTCTGCTGTTTGAGACTAAAAGTTTTGTGTCTGATACAAATGTGTTCCAAGAAAACCCACAAAAATGAAACAAAAGAGTTCTCAGGCTTCGGTGAGGCGACAGAATACTAACGAGGCATACGCAAACCAACGGGTTTCCTGTGTCAGCATCAACTCAGCTGATAAAAGCATAATCAGCCCACTGGAAGGTGACCAAGAGCATCCAGAGACGACTCTTTACAGAGACCCCAAACTAGGAGCAAGCAAACGTCTAACAGGTGATTTGTTAAAAGAGGAGCTGCAGGGCAATACCCCAAGTCCATGGTGAGCCCCACAGATACCACAGTAAACACAAGCTAGCAGACCCTAGTAGGCCTTTTAGACACTGTGGGACTCCACTGATGTCTTCAAATAAGTGTAGACCAACCATGTAATTAACTCAAACACTATAGAAGATACTAATTTTAAATGTGCACTTTTCTCACTTGGAGGTGCAGGGTTGGAGCAGTGTTGGTGTTGGAGCCCTCCCATCTGCATCTTGTTCTGCTCTGAACGCTGATGAAATGCTCCAGGTGCCTTGTGTTTTAGCTTTGGGGACAGGCCAAGGGACAGCAGGTGCCTCTGCCGGGCATGTGAGTATCCCTCATCTGTTCCCTCTTGTCTTTTAAGCCACATGTTCTCCAAAGCTGCTGCACAGTATTTCAAGGTGACCACAAGGGATCTCCTTAGAGCCCCACATCCATCTCAAACAACTAAGCCCTTTTGCTTGGAGAAGGCATCCCATGTGCTAACTTCATCCCGGACTCTAGATGTTCTCCAGAGTACCACGGCTCTGCTTAGGTAAGATTCATCAACTTTACACAGGTCAGTGGAGAGTGAACCCGAAAGTTTGCATTTTGGTCTTTCCCAGGCTAGATCTCTTGACTGGCTGAACACAGCCAGTATTTGGAGAATGCTCTGTGGCTTGTTAAAACAGGAACCACGGGGCAACACCTCAAGTCCATTGTGAGCACCACAGATACCACAGTAAACACAAGCAACCAGACCCCAGTAGGTTGTTAAGCTAGACCACGCAGGATGCTACATGGGTTGTATGCATTTCTGTCTTAGGGTATCTCCCTATCAAATGGCTTATTCTGGAAGTAGTCCTATTAAGTGCACAGGCCTGCTTGTTGTCCCCCTTCTCCTTGAGACTTCATCTTCCCTCAGCCTGTGGTTGTCTTCTCCTGGTTCTCCTCAGCTTCCATCCTCCATCCTCTCCTCTCACATCTGGCCTGCTCATGCTAAGATGACTCGGGTTTTACAGAGCAACTTCTTGGCCACTCTCAGGCCTTGCATATGCTCAGACTCGAGCATGCTCACTCACAGCCTCACGCTGAGAGCATCTTTCATTCTTACCACTTGCCGTACATAGTGTATGCCTCTACTCAGAGCTCACTGAGACTCAGCCTACTGGATGCTTTCTCTGGGGTCTGCACCCACATTTGCCATGGCCACGTTCAACCTACAGGGCTCTGACTCACCTTTCCCAACTCTCCTGCACTTTTATGTATGAGCATGTTCTATAGCTTTTCCCAATTATCCTGCAATCTCATGCCTATAAAATCTGGGCCTACAAAACACTATTCATACCACACTGGCCAGTTTTTATGTCCATTTGACACAAGCTAGGGTCATTTGGAAAAAGGAAACTTGAGAAAATGCTCCCACTGGATAGTCCTGGGGGCATTTTCTTGGTTAATGATTGATGTGGGTGGCGCCACCCCAAAGCATGTGGTCCTGGGGCTAAAATAAAAGAGGCTGGGCAAGCCACAAAGTCAGAAGTCAGCACTCTCTCTATGACTTCTGCATCAGCTCCTGTCTTTAGTCCCTGCCTGACTTCCTGGGATAGTGGACTATAAGCTGAAAGATGCAATACACCCTCTCCTGCCTAAGCTGCATTTGGTCATGGTGTTTCATCACAGCAACAGAAACTCCAACCGAGACAATGCCATTGTTTATTTCAATGCAGGACTCTCTCAAAGACCCATTTCTTTCCTTCTGTTTCCAAATCCATTCCAGTGGTCTGTCGGTTCTAGCTGCCATCTGTCCAAAACATCCTGGGATCAGCACATTTATCTAGTTATACTTTCTGGCACCTCCTCCACCTCTCCCTTAACTTGTTTGGCTCTAGACATGTTCTTCTGACCACTCCTACCTCCTCGGATCCAAAGAAAAGATCTTTCTAAATGGAGGGAGGAGGCTGACACTTGGCAGAACCACAGATAGGCATCTTTGGGTGGCCAGAGGACAGTGTCACAAGGGAAGTGATAGCGAAGTTGGAGGGGCAGGCACTGGCTGGAAAGGTCAGTCTTAGCACCACTGAGAGATGGAGGGAAGGGCACAAGGACGGTAAACAAAGGAGCAGGCTTCCAGGTGTTCAATGCTGGAGGAGTTGCCCAGCACCCCAGCCACTGGGAGGAAGTTGAAGTGGGGGGAGAGCCTGAAAACCCCACTCATGAAGTTACCAGAGTTAGGCTACTATGGGGGGGTGTGTGTAACATGAAGCTTGATGCTTTGTTTCTGTGGAAGCAGAACCTGTGTGTGTGTGTGTGTGTGTGTGTGTGTGTGTGTGTGTGTGTGTGTGAGAGAGAGAGAGAGAGAGAGAGAGAGAGAGAGAGAGAGAGAGAGAGAAAGAGATTGGTTTTTCAGAGAAATGCACTATTGTGAATAATCTCCCACTGTTCCCCTTTAAGAAAACAGAGCAAGACAGAGAGCCTGAAGGAAGCCTTGGCTTGATTTGAAACAGAAATGGGGTGCAGATGGGGGTGGAGAGGAATGACAATTAAAATCTTTCCTAGCCTTTTTATTGTTAAAAGTAGGTTTTGCAGACATTTAATAAATGAGACTCCAAGTTTTCAAATACTGTGGGTGTGGGCAAAATCACGTTGTTTTTGTTTGTTTTTTTCCTCCTATTTATACACTGGTCCCCATTGTCCTTTCAACCTGTTAGTCTGAGGAATATAATTTAATATAATTGACACTGGGAAATGGGATAAATTATTAATTTCTAAAGGATGCCCTATCCCCTCACCTGCTTCTGTCTCCACCACCCCCAGTTCACCTGCAATACCAGATCCTCCATGCACTTCAGATGGCTCAAAGTGCAGCTCATAAAACTTTAAAATACTACCTCCCTGGATTATCAATAATGAAGAGGTTCCCACATGGCGAGTCCCCAGGATTGGCAGGAACAATAAACGAAAGTGCAGAAGTGCTGACACGGAGCAAGACTGTATTTTTATGAGTTGGGCTTGCATAAGCCAAAAATAGAGCTTCCCTATAGCCAAGGCTGTCTCTGCCACCAGGTGAGAGGCTGCAGGCACAGCAGGTGGGGACTCCACTGAGAAGGGCTGCTTTAATTTCCCTTCCTTCCTTCCTTCCTTCCCTCCCTCCTTCCTTTTTTCTTTTTGTGTTTGTTTGTTTTTCAAGGCAGGTTTCTCTGTGTAAGTTCTGGCTGGCCTTGAACTCAGAGATCTGCCTGCTTCTGCCTCTCAAGTGCTGATATTAAAGGTGTGTGCCACCACCGCCCTGACTGCTGCTTTAATTTTCATTTTTCTTTCCAGTCCTTGAGTCTCCCTCTCAAAGTCATTGCTAGCCTTTCTATTTTCCAGTTGAGGAATTTTAGTCCAAATCCGTGAGTTGAGCCAATGAACAAACAGCTGCATTGAGCTCTTCCTGTCAATCACCATGTTTTTTAAGGTAGTACTACTAGGTGCTTGGCCCTGTGCAAAGCCTGTGGTCTTGAACCTCAGCCTTCTCATGAACTCCAGTGTGGGTGAGCATCTGGCCCAGAGAAGATTGAGACCACAACCCTCACTTGTCACTATGAGGCTGTGCTGAATCCAGTCAGGTACCACCTCACACATGGTCCCCAGGACACTGGAGACAAAAGAAGGGAGGCCAAAGAGGTCACATGGCCAGATGGGAGGGGGCTGCGTCCTCACTCAGATCTTCCATTTGCCTTCTCTGTTCTTCACTTCACCCTTCCCCCGGGATCCTGAAAGCTGGACCAGGAGCCTGTGCCCAGAGATCTAGGGGCAGTCTATACTGAGCCATCAATTTCACAGTGGGAGATTGGCGTAAAAAGAAGGGAGACATTTGGCTCACATCACACAGCAGGATGAGTCAAAACCAGACCTCGAATATGAAGTGGGCACTCTACTCTGGGCTCTTTCCAGGGCTCTTTTCTTTGCCAGGCCTTTGCGTTCTTAGAGAAAAATATAAATCAGCATCACCTCAATACAGTGCCTCAGCTCTCAGCTCAACAGCTCTCCACAGGGACTCACCCAAGGGGAAGAGAGCAAGTCACAGCAGCCTTCCCACGCTGCTTCACCTTTGGTGAAACGGGTGTGTGTGTGGGGGGGTGGGGGTGACTTTTTAAAACAAAAGTATGATGTGTGTTCATGGTTACAAAACTGAAAACTACAGACAAAGGTCTTCAAATGGCCCCATCAACGCCACTCTCTTAGTAACCCAAAGCACACACAGACTGTCCTCCAAGACTGAAAAGATTTTAATCTCTCCTTGATAAATTCTATTCTATTGTGTATATTTTATTCTATAATGTATACACATATCAAAACCACATTTTGGGGGGACTGGGGAGACCACTTAAGAGCACCTACTGCTCTTATAGAGGACCAGAGTTTGGTCCCCAGCACTCACTATCAGGTGGTATCTGTAACCCCAGCTCCAGGGGATCCAATGTCTTCTTCCAGCCTTGGAGAACATGGCATTCCTGTGTCCGTACCCACACACATAATTTAAAATCACATTTTTGCTACTCCCCCCCCAATATGGACAGTTTTCAAGTACCAATAATACATAAAACATAAATAGGAGAGACTAGAACTTACGGACATTGTTTTTGTACATGAGACTGCATGCCGCCATCTTAGACTATGTTCTCAAGGAGCAAGCTACAGTCCCCGCTCGCCCTGAGACTCTCTGCCTCACCCTCACACTTGTTGCTCAGAGTTTCCCATTTTCCATTAGTGTTTACTTAACTAGCCTTTTCTCAACAGTCCAAGTCAGTCCCCGGTTTTTGGTAACATTTAGAGGGCGTTGTATAACTGAAAAAAATGCTCATAGGAACGAGAATAAGAAGTGAAAGTCAGGTGAAAGATCCAGTTTAATGCCATAACCAATGTCAAATAGCTGCAGAAGGACTCCGAATGCGTAATCCGTTAGGCAGCCAACAAGAATATATTAAGAGCAGGAGGAAGGGATCTAACAGGAGAAGGGGCGGGGGTGGGTGGGGGTGGTGGAGAATATATGTGACATAAAAGCAGAAGAGAGAAGAGCTAGAGAGGTGGCTCAGGGGTTCAGAACACCCGCTGCTCTTCAAGAGGACACTGGTTTGATTCTCAGCACCCACATGGTGGCTCACAACTGTCAGTAACTCCAGTTCCAGAGGGATCCAACACACCCTCTTCTGGTCAGTGTGGGCACCAGGCACAAAAATACATGCAGACAAAGCATGCACGCACAGAAAATAATTTAAAAAAAAAAAAAAAAAACAAAGGCAGAAGCTAGGGGACTACAGAGGGACATGTCCATAGGAAAGCGTCCCAGTGAGAACCATCACTATCCACTATTTTAAAAAAGTGTGGAAGAAAAACACAAAATTTGACATTCACAAAAGCATGTATTATGTTTTTCCAAAGATTACCAACACAAGCATTTTAAATATTTTTTTGTTTAAAGTTATGTTTTTAAATTACTGAGATTTTTACTATATTTATTGATCACTTTGTACCTATTTTCGGGAACTGTCTGAGCCCCACCCAGTGTGGGGGAGCTCGGAAGCCTCTGGAGAGCCTCTCTGCAGAGTGGTTGGAGGAGGCTGTTCTAGGGAGTGGGTGGCGCTGCTCCCTGGAGAGAGGCTGACATTTCCCATGCCCTGTGTCTCAAGGAGGAAATAGGAGGGCTGTCTCTGGATGGGCAGTTCACCTCCTCTGCCCAGGATCCTTTCAGGTCCGCCCTGTGTGAGTCCATCTCTCCCAGCCCCCACTCTTGAAGCTCATAACTCCCACGTGTTTGTCTTTTACAGTCTTCTTCCACAACACATCACATTAGGTGACATATAAGTGTCCAGATAAAGGAAGAAAACTGGATCCATGAGCTCCCTCTGGGTCATGCCTTAGCGAGGCCCATTAGACAATTTTCACATTGTTTCCCTCTTGACAGTAAGTAATCTGTTAGGTGAATATTATGGCCACCTTACAACTCCAACAACACAGATTCCAGAGAGGCTAAACAACCCACAGGAAGCCTCACAGCAGATAAGCAGCTTGGCAAAGATTCGAACCCAGGTCTCTAGGATTGTAAAGCACATGTGCTATACCATAGATTTCAGGTCAGATGCCAGTAGTTGATCTCAGAATCCCTCCATTCCTCTCCTCTTAAATGTGGCTGAGGCGCCATCTCCAAGACTCACGAAGATTTAACAATTAGTGGAAAGTAAAAGAGAGTGGCTGGAGCCTGGAGCTGGCTTGGTAAGCTTTGACTGTGATTGTGATGGTGACTGACTGGGGCTTTGCTGAGGTGCGGGGTGTCTGTCTGTGGCCTGCTTTCTACAGCCCTGACATGCACTTGCTGGCATCTCCAGGATACCTACGTGCAGAGTTCAGCTGCCGTTTTCTTTGGGTGAGTACTGAGACAGTAGGTCTAGTCTCTGAACCCACTTCTGCATTTGCAAAGTGGGGATCATGGGTAGAAAGCCTCACAGAGTTTTCCAGAGCACCTGTTTTTTGTTGTTGTTGTTTGTTGTTGTTATTTTGTTTTTTGTTTGTTGGTGGTTTTTTTGTTTTTGTTTTTGTTTTGTTTTTGGTGAGGAGGCCTTAGAGGTAGAGTTGGAGGTCCCAACCGTCTTAGTTATTTTTCTATCACTGTGAAGAGACACCATGACCAAGGCAACAGAAAGAAGAGAGAATTTATTGGGGCTTCAGATTCAGAGGGTGAGTCCATGATTATTACATTTCAGAGCATGACAGCAGGTAGGCAGGCATGGTGCTAGAGCAGTAGCTTAGAGCTTTTATCTTGATCCACAAGCAGGAGGTAGCAAGTGAACTGACTGGGAATGCCATGGGCTTTTGAAACCTCAAAGTCCTGTGACATGCCCCCTCCAACAAGGCCACAACTCCTAATCCTTCCCAACCAGTCCCACCAACTAGGGGCCAAGCATTCAAATATATGAGCCTACAGGAGCCATTCTCATTCAACCACCACACCAACTTGTCAGGAGATCCTACCCGTAACCCAGAAGACACTTGCCTGCTTGGTTTTGAGTCTATTTCCCCACACATCCATTTTTAAACATGGAAGAGGGAGTCCTATTAAAAAACTTCCTTCTTCCTACTGTGTGGTAGGACTTAGGCTGTTCAAGGCAGAGCCAGTGACCTCAGGCAAGTGGGTAAACGGAACTGAGACAGAGTGAATTCTCCTCAAACCACCTTGGCATCGGGTCTTGGTGAGAATCCACCTAGTTATTATTTCCATTGTGCCAGTCTCAGGAGCACCGTTGCTTCATACCACTGCTGTGGCTTCTAGTCAGGGTCCTGCCTCTGCTCTTTCTCTCTTACTGTACCTGCAGGTGATCTGGCCACCTCTATTTGGAGTTAACTGTTTCAATGCTCCCTAGAAGAACAGATAGAAGTGAAGAGAAAATTTCTCAGGAACTGGCATGGGGTGAGCCTGTCCATTATCCATAGGGTGGGCCACAGCCTCCAGCATAAACTTCATAGAAGGAAACTCCAGATCCCATTGTCCCCCTAAATTAAAACCTTCCCTCCTACACAGCCCTGCCTAATGCTCACCTCCTCCTCCTCATCTCCTAAGTCTCCCCATCTTCTCGCATCTCCCACCAACCTGTTCTATGTCCTTTCATGGCTGTGTATGTATACGTAATTGAGCACAGGATTTTCTGGGTGGGTGGAAAGATGAGTGGGTAGCTTCCAGTGTGACTGTCACAACTATATTTGATGGTGGTCAGGGAAGGTGTCCTAGCACCTCCTGCTGGGACGTAGCTTAAGAAGAGGAATACTGTCCTGTCAAACCAGCACAGCTAAGAAGGCTGTGTTGAGGGAGGAGAATAGCCAGTATCCTTGAGAGCATGGGAAATTGCAGGAAAAAGTTGGGGTGTCAGGTAGGCTAGACTCCCAAGACTCCTTGTCTGTGATATTTAGATGTATCATTCCATGGACCTGAGCCTTGGTTTTGTGTAGGCTCTGTTGGGCATTTGGGGCAGAATAATTCTTTCGGAGGGTGGATGGGAGGAATCATGTGCACTACAGTGCATAGAACAGCATCTCTGGCCTCTGTTACTAGACACCAGTAGAATCACCCTTCCGGCTACGATTAACAAAGGTATCTTCAGACATTGCCAAATGTCCACATAGGAGTCAGAGTGACTTCTGTAAGGAGTTGCTGTTCATGGAGGGGTAACACATGGTTTTGGGAGAACAAAGTTAATTTCTCAGAGAGCCAAGTAAGTCTCTTGCTTTCTGTCTCACGACACGATCCATCTGTCTTCCTCATGCTCCCAGCATGATGTCCCTGCCATGTTCTGGACCCAGTCATGACGGGGACTGTGCTTTCTGAACTGCCAGTCTCTAAAACTGAGCTAGCTATAGCTCTTTACAAAGTATCCAGCCCCAGGTTTCTGATTGACAACAAAATTCAGACTAAGCAAGGTTCCAGCCGGGATGAAAGAGAGGCTCATGAAGCCCCGCCCAAGGATGAGTTGATGGTTGTTGGGCAAGGAAGTGCTTTTTTTCCTTTGTGGGCATGGCCGGTATTGGGTTCCCTGTGTCCACAATGGATGATCCCTACACTTGAACAACGTTAACTGGACTCTGTGGGTTATTTTTTAAAAGAAGAAAAAGAGGGCTGAAGTTGGTAGGAAGACATTTTGGAAGGGGTCTAAGGGGAATTGGAAAAGGTATATATGCTCAAAAGACATTTCATTTATACATGGAATTCTCAATGAATGATTTTAAAATATGTAGAAAAAAGAAACAAAACAGACTAAGATATTCATTATTCATCCTTTCCATGATGGTCAAAATGTTTTATTTTCTCTTTTCTTTTTGTTTTAGTGTGTGTGTGTGTGTGTGTGTGTGTGTGTGTGTGTGTGTGTCTGTGTGTCTGTGTGTCTGTGTGTGTGTCTGTGTCTGTGTCTGTGTGTCTGTGTGTGCCCATAGAGGCCAGAGAAGGGTGTCAGATCTCTTTGGAGCTGAAGTTACAGGTGGTTGTGAGCTGCCTGATGTGGGTGCTGAGACCCAAGCTTGAGTCCTCTGCAAAAGCAGAAACCACTCTTAAGCACCAAGCCATTTTGTTAGCCCCTCCCCAAAGAGGTCTGTAATGCTTATACTCCATAATACTAAAGCGTTCGGTCAACAGATTCAAAGATGGTTTTCCATGTTACTTAGCAAGCACACTTCATGTCTTGGAGTTTCCAAAGGGAAAACCATGATTTCACATAGGACACGAGTGGTTTTCCTGATACTATCTTAGCTTCAAACCCTGTCCCATTGGGACATAATTAAAGGGCTCACATCATCCCGTCTCTTGTAGGCCCCCAGTAAATTCCAATGCTATCCCCACTTTATATACAAGGAGGCTAAATCTGAGGTAGGTTAAGGAATTTATCAGGGAGCCTGGCATGGTGGCACGCAACTTTAATCCTAGCTCTTGGGAAGCAGGATCGGGTGGACCTCTGTGATCTGCCAGCCAGCCTGGTCTACATAATAAGTTCCAGGATAGCCAGGGGTATATAGAGAGACTGTGTCTCAAAAGAAAAGCAAAACAAAAACAAAACAAAAGAAAAGAAAGAAAGAGGAAGAAAGGAAGGAAAGAAGGAAGGGAGGGAGGAAGGAAGGAAGGAAGGAAGGAAGGAAGGAAGGAAGGAAGTTATCAGAGTACTTAGCTAAGGGGACTCCAGTAAAGGGTTTGAACCCTACTAAAAACATTTCTTCTTCCCAGTCCATGCTGGTAGCTATCATTTAGGAAAACTGGCCTCTGGACTAGAATTCACCTTTAACACATTTGTTCTGCTGCCAGGGGGAACATTGTGTTTGTTCTTGTAAAGACCATAAAATCTGCATTGGAGAGATAACTCAGTGGTCGAGAGCACTTGCCTAGCATGTATGATGGACTAGGTCTAACCTCCTGCCCTGAAAAGCTTAAACAAATAGTAATAAAATTTAAGTGTATCAGCACTGAAAACTAAGATAATTCAGACTCAGAGAAGAAGACTGGAACCTAAGAGAGAATTGATCCATATTGTGGGGTCCTGAATGAGTTAGAAACAGAGATCAAACCCATGGAGTCTCAGACAAGTTCATTCTTTGTTACTGAGGTGTGGAAGGTTCTGGAAGGACACTGCCCAGGTTCTACATCCAGGGTGCTTCACCAACTTTGTTTTGAGAAGTTACATTACCAATCTATGTTTCAATTCCTTTAAACACTTGGTCAAAGTAACTACTCCTTTACCAGGTTCTGTTCACTAGTGAGAGACTGAAATAAAACATTGTATGTGTGTGTGCATGCGCGTGCGTGCGTGCTCCAGCGTACATGTGTGTGTACACATGTGGTGTGTGTATATCTGCTTGAGGTGTGTGTGTGCACATGTGTGCTTGTGTGTGTGTGTGTTTGTGTGCACAAGTGAGTATGTGTATGCATGTGCACATGTGTGTGTATGTGTGTGTGCAATGCGTGGTGTGTGTGCAATGTGTGTGTGCACACACGGAACAGTATTTGACATTTTAAAAAGCACTTGAACAGATTAATTACTTTTATTTTTGGCTTTGGGCCATTTGACATCTGATGCCACATCTGATTTTGACAACCAGATGTATAAGCTTCTTTGCTCCACAGAAGGGGAAACCAACACCCACCCAGGAGAACTACAGGGAGTGTGCAACACGACCCTGTAGGGCCTCACTCCATCCTTAGGCGTATACTATAAGACAGCTGACTATGCTGGCTTTGGGGTGACTTCCTGGTACATCTGGGCTGTTTGCTCAGTGAGAGAAAAAACTCTCAGAAGGAATTAGGAGAGTAAAGAGAGAGAGGGCACACTGCTCTCTAGAGCCTGTGATTTTGTGGAAGGGCTTTGAGGAGGTAGCCTCCGTTGTCTTTTCATTGCATGCCTCTCAGGCATGCACATGCCGCTACTAACTTGCAGAACCACAAGACAATGAATGTTTTTTTTTTTTTCCTTCACAAACTGCACTGACACTTGGATTCAGGTCCAAACATTTTCACTTCGTCTTTCCATGCCTTTGGACCACCCAAACGTTGGCTCATAATGTGGATTTTCAATCCCAGAATCCCGGGTGTATTATGGATCTGAAACAGAGTTACTCAACTGTGGCCACACATAGGGGTCATTTGGGGAGACTGCATCTATGCTGATGACTGGATCTCATCCCAGAGATTCTGACAGAATTGCTCTGGGGGTGACCTCAGTAACAGGAGTTTCTAAATCGCCTGGTGTTTCCAATATGAAGTTCAAAACAATCATGCAAACAAACAGACATAGGGAGTGTGTCTGATGTGCCTGTGGCGAGTTCCCAGTGCCATCTCTTCACGTTTCCTTAGCAGCGCCTGTGTGCTCAGAGCTCATTTTAAAAGGCTTTCTTAGTTTCTGAGGATAGCTCAACAACTCTATTTCTACCACCCACCCTGACACAGTCTTCTGTCAAAAACCTCTCTGCTTTCAAAACAAATGACTCAGCCCCAGCCAATCAGCCAGCTCCTTATCTCGATTTAGTTCCTCTTCATTGATTGGATAGAACCAAGTGGTTAAGACACACAATGCCCTCCTGGAGATGCCAATGAAAAAAATCGAGCAGATGGGATGATCCATTGTTCAGTCTCCAGCCTGGGAGCAGGATGGTGTGCAATAGCTCACCGCCTAAAGCCTCCAAGCCCGAGGGCAGACCTTGCACACGCTCTCCCACCTATGTCTGTGGGATGACACCCCTCTGCCACCGCCATTCTTCCTATCAGGAGATGTGGCATCAGCCAGAAGCTGCTTCCCTGCCCTGTCTCCCCAGACATCCTCCTGCAGCCACGGTATCCCCAGGAGCTTCCCACACTGGGCGCATTCTCTTTCACCTTTGCCTTAAATACCTTTTTTCTTCCACTCTAAACTGGTACAGACAGCTTTTACTCACCTTCAAAACTCCAATTTGGGTATTCTCCTGTGCAGCTCATCTATCCTGCCTTCCCTCTCCTATCCCAGCCCCTCCACACTCATTGTGATGCTTGGGTCCAGCATTTATCACGATGCACTGGGTTCCTCTAAAGAAGGGTTTTTAAACTTTATCTTTTTATAACCAACTCCTAGCAAAGGGGCAAGAGCTTGCAGGTGCAAACCGAGAGCTGTAGGATCGAGTCCACGTCTATGCCTTCCTAGCTATACCAATCGATTTTCAAAACACCTCAAGAAAATTAAGACAAGCTCCCCCCCCCCATCACTGCATAGAAGCCTATATGTATTCATCTGCCATGGTAAAATCTTAACAAGAGAACATTCATTTTCTTGCCTGTATATGTAGATTATGAGCAAATGCCATAAATCTGCAACAACACTAGAAATGTCTCGTCTCTGGATACAGTATTTTCCAAGGAAAGGAGCCTGTTTGGCGGCTGGAAGAATGGAAGGGGTTGTCGGGGCAGTAAAAATTTTTTGCTGCTTAGGTTCCTGTGTTAGGGTAGCCTGAGGAACAGGGGAAAGAAGATCACCCATTACCTTCTCGGGAGCAGACAGCTGTAAATGATTAACCTCCAAGGGCGTGATGAGAGGGACGGTCTGGAAACCGTCCTCCACGGAGGGTGGCTTGGCTCCCTTCTCTCCGGGGTTGCTGTTCAGCTTCACCATGCTTCTGCCTTTTTTCCAGACCTAAGGCAAGCAGCGGGATTCTGGTTACAGTGGGAACGCCAGGGGCTGAGGACAGTCTGAGACAGCCCAATTCCGGCAGTGTTCAACCTGGTGCTAGCCTTCCATCTCCCACCAGATTTTCTGACAGGATTCCCATTGTCCGGGAAACTTCATTAATCATCAGAATGTGCTAACTGCCCATGAGTTCACCAACCCTCAAATTAGGGAGCAGAAACAAAACAACCAAAACCCTCAAACCTTCATTAAAAACAAACAAACAAACAAACAAACAAACAAAAAAAAAAACGAGCCTAAAAAAAAATGCCAAGACACTGTGGCTAACATATCCCTAGAGCCTCACTGGCAAGCTTGTTCTTAGCACAAAAGGAAACTCCATTATTCTGGGCCCCTGCAGTAAGATACATTTCACCTCACCACCCACATGTTATTTTGCCTTTTCTTTAACAGTCTCTAAAACACAATTAAATACAATACATCTCTCAATATCTCTCAAGACCTCTCTCTCTCTCTCTCTCTCTCTCTCTCTCTCTCTCTCTCTCTCTCTTTACATAATATGTAGCTTGTACAGGAGATCCAGGTTTTTACATCAGAAAGAGGCTGGCTTGAACCCGATCTCCTTATTCAGCCGTGAAATACCTCCATTTCTTCAATAGCCAGGGCTTTGCTTTTTTTTTTTTTCATGGAAAGTTAGCAGCCCCCATATCGCAAGATTGCCAACTAAATAAACAAATCGCATTTATTTCCCTCCAGTTCCCTTTGAAGTCAAGGATTGCTTTCACCGCACCTTCAAAAACCCTGCACAACTGAATTTCTCCTGTCAATCCCGCTGGTGGGACGTAATTAGACAAACGGAGTTGTTGTGGGGATGACAGGGCGGTAAGGGCTGGGAGGGTGCTGGGGAGTGGTTACAACAAAAACAAATGCCTACTTACTGTGCGGCACTGGTGGGGGTCAGAGCAGAGTCAAGCCAATATGCAGAGGAGGAGGACAAACGGGAGTCCTCCCTCCTCAGCCAGAGCGTGGTGCTGAAAAAGCAGCCCTCGCGTGCCTGGATCCGGAGCTTCTGAGAACGAGGCGCCAGCGCGCAGAGACGATCTGGCAGCTGCCAGCCTGCTCGCCTGCTCGCGCCTCCCACCGGGGATGGTTCCCACACCACCTGTCATCTGGCACCACCTGCTGTTTCTCATGCATGGCCACAACCCCTGCATAGGACAAACGGTTTAAAAAAAAAAGTGGAAGGGATTTTGGTTATTCTAAAACAGTAATGTGGCTTATAAAAAAATTACAATTATGTAAAATGCAACTCTTGAGTCTTTGAGGGAACTGGAAAAAGCAGGCACTTTTCTTTTCTTTTTCCCCAGGGGAAGGGCTCGCCTCTTACTAAAGCTTCCCTAACAATACTATAAAACAGAATGGCTCAAAAAAAAAAAAAACAAAAAAACAAAAAAAAAAAAAAAAAAAAAAAAAAAAAAAAAAAAAAACAAAAAAAAAAAAAAAACAGCTCTGGGGTTAAAAGAGAAAGTAAACTGGTAGCTCTTTTCCATTTCCTGTGCAGTAACACTAACACCTTCCTGGTCTCTTTCAAGCTACCATTCTCTTTGTAAACTGAGGTTTCTAACAGTGACTGGGAACTGGGGGTGGGGAGGGGCACGCAGTTGGGGCACGCAGTGGGGATACACCTGCACAAAATGCAGACAGTGAGAAGCACTCCACAGATGTGGCCTGTCTGGCTCAGGATAGCCCCAGCGTTGTCCAGGTCAGCTAAGGTCACAGAAGTGGAAAAGGCCAGAACTGGGATTTGAACCCTGACTCTTGTCTCCAAAATCCATATCTAGGACAAGACGTTAAATGGCACCCAGTCTGATGTCCAGAGTGAGAAGAAATGGGAAGTCAGTGTCAGCCCTACCAAACTGGCCGTGTGGCTCTGGCACATTGGAGCCACTCTCTGAGCCTTTGCTGTCTTGCCTTTGATGGAGGATAACACTTTCATTGCAAAATGGCAGGGAATATGGGAAGAGAATAGACCCATGGGAATACCTTTGGCTTGTGAATGATGCTCTGAATGCCTATTTCAACCATAGGGATGGTTGGAGCCCATTGCCAGTGACTTCTCCCATTTGTGGCTCAAATCACTGTTCACCACCAGCTGCAGGGCTGCCCGTGTGTTTCATGACCCATCTGTCCTGGTAGTGAGCACTCTCCCCACTTTGATTTCAAAAATATCTGTTCTGTGTAAGAAAAAAAAATCACCCTAGCTAGTGTCCACGTGTTAAAAGGCACAGAAATGCATGTGTCCTCTGTACTGTGTAAGAATGAAATGCGCGTGTGAGGGTTTCTGAGATCCAAAGGCTGTCATCTATCAGGGCACAGGGCAGGGTTAAAAGGTGTATATGTGTAAGAGAGACGTATTCTAAGAAATATTGGTTTTCCTCCCCCTCCTTTCCAAAGACCTAAATGACTACCAGGTTCAAGCATGGCATGAGCCCAGCACGGTGTAGTCAACAACCAGGTGTTCAGTTGTGAACATCTATATCTGATCCTAATGCTACAAAAGACAAAGACAAAAGACAAAGAAACTCCCTTTGATAGTTCATGGCTGAGTGACAAGGAAAAGCCACACTTTTCAAGCCAGAGGTCCCTAGAGTTTAGTAAGCTCCAGAAAGGGGCTTGTCTGGAGGCAAGGAGAAATCCAGGCTTGGTGACCTGTGAGGTTAAAAGACAAGCTGGAAGGAAGGCCATGGCTGGAGTGACATGTAGGACTCTTACCTTGTTGGAGGACAAGGTTGAGGGGTTCCAAATAAAATAGAATCATTTAGAATTAAAAAAAAATTCAAGAGTTGAAAAAAATAATATCACACCATTTGATGAGGTTTTCATTGCATGCAACACATAAGAGATCTATAGAGCAGCCTGGGGAGGAAAGAAACCAAGATAGTGTCCATTGTGGCCCTATAGACCACTTTACATGGTAAAGCTTTGGGTCCAAGTAATCTGTGAACATTTAAGTATATGTCTATGCAATCTTAAGATAGCCAAAAGATACAAAGAAGATACAAAGGTGTGTGTGTGTGTGTGTAAATAATCAAGATGCAATAGACATCAAGATACAAAGAAGATACAAAGATGTGGTGTGTGTGTGTGTGTGTGTGTGTGTGTGTGTGTGAGATAAAGATGCAGTAGGCATCATCTGTCATGCAGTGGGTGGGAGAACTGGCCTCAAAGGCTTGAGATCAGGAGAGCTGGCCCTGCCCCTCACTGACTGAAGCATTGGGCCAGGCAGGGCTGGAGAGCTCACCCTGGTAGTGTGCTTGCAGGAGAACTGGCAGGCTAACCAGCTCAGCTACCACACAGGCCCAAGTTCAAGGCTTTGAGTTTGCCTAACCCAACATCTAACCCATCTATAAACTGCTGGAGTGAATGAAAGGGCCCATCTGGCAGATGCAAAGCTGCAGGATCCATGACACAGTAGAATATCCCAGAGGAGGCCTGATGATGGTGTAGCAGAAGCCAGAGGTTCTGAACTAGACCCATTCTCATTGCCATGAACATTTGCAAGCAAAGATGTGTGGACAAAAGGGACACCATAGCTTCTGTGATGAGGGTTTTTTTTTTCTTTTGTGGGGGAGGTTGCAAGGGCAGAGAGCAGATATGAAGAGATGGGGAGATGAATGGGATTGGGGTGCATGTTGTGAAATTCACAAAAAAAAAATCAGTAAAAAAATTTTTTTAAATGCAATAGACACATGAAAATAAACTCCAAATAACAAAAAAGAGGCAGACAACTAGAAACAAAAAGTAGAGAGAACAATAATGAAATAGTAGACTCATATCCAAACATGTTGATACTCATTTTAAATGTAAACGGTATAAACTAATTGAAAGTAGATTTGTCAAAATGGAGGGAAAATATAAGTGAACTGTGTTCCAACAATAAACAGTCCAAACACAGCAGTGTAACCAGGTCAGTAGCTATAGAGTGTTAGCTGGTATCTGTCACCTCTTCCAGGTCCTCTGGGTTTGATCACAGCACAAAGTCATATGCCTAAGGTCAGGTAAGAGTCAGTGTTCTGTCTGTCTGACCATAAGTCAACTTCCTGGGTGTTAGCGAGCAAATAAAATGAAAACTCGACTAGATTGATGGTGACAATGCTCAGATGACAATGCATTAGAAAGGCCTGTGGATTCCAGTAACCCCATGGAACACAGACCCAGATCAGAGTACATTCCTGCCTTTATCCTGAGCCTCAGAGTCTTTTATTGACTACTCAGAGGGAGAAAGAGGCAGGAAACCACAGAGTCTGGCAACATGCTTGCCGAAAAGAGCCACCAGGTTGTCTGAAGGACAGGACTGGTCTTTTCTGCGGAAATCTCTGTATTTCTGTAAGAGGCTGGGGTCCTCTCTGCAGCCTGTAATGGTGATAAGCAGTGCTGTTACACATTCCAGAGTACAGCGCAGTGACATCCTGGAGTGTCCAGCTGTTTAAGATCTACAAAGTCCAGCCTGGTCTACAGAGCAAGTGCCAGGACAGCCAAGGCTACATAGAAAAACCCTGTCTCAAAAAAAAAAAAAAAAAAAAAAAAAAAAAAAAAAAAAAAAAAACCAACAACAATAACAACACCCAACAAAAACAAAAGAACCTACAAAGGAAAACAGTCCAATAAGAGATCATTTGAAAATGTAAAAGAGAAATTAAAAAGGGTTTTAGGAAGACAAACACACTGTGATGACACCAGGTCGTGTGTGACAGTTCCACCACCAACCTGGTGGGACTGAGCAGCCCCCAAGTCATTTGTGACGCACACCTCTGGGTGTGTCCATGGGGGAGGGATTCTTCAGAGAGAATTAGCTGAGTGAGGAGGACCCTCCTTGGATACAGGGAGCACTTTACCATGAGCTGGAGTCTCTGAATGAGTAAAAGTTGCAAAGGAGAAAGCCAGCTCTGTGGAACCAACCCCTCCCTCCTGTTCGTTCCTGCAGCTTTCCGCTATGTGACAGGCAGATCCCACAGACAGGCCTTCCTGCCTAATGGGCTGCAACTCCAGATCCAAGAGCCAAGGTAAACCTTTTCTTCTTTAAGTCTTTTTTTTTTTTTTTTTTTTTGTCAGGCATTTAGATATAGCCATGAGGAAAAGAAGAAATCTGTGACGAAACAGAAGCCAAACGTGGCTGCATTGGTGTCAGACACAGCAGACCCCAGGGAAAGAAAGTGACCATCGAGAACAGGAAACTCTGCGATCAGCTAGTACTGACTCACAAAGAAGGCACAACGACCTTAAATCTGCGTGACCGAAAAATAAAGCATCTACGTATATGACCCCCTCACCTTAAGAGAAAGGAGTTCCACCCCAGACTCCAAGACAACTGCAGTGGTCAGTTCAGATGGAATGAATGAATGAATTAGTGAGTGAGTGAATGAATGAGTGAATGAGTGAATTTGGCAAACAGAAAATGAGCAAGAATTCAGTGCAGGATTCACTTCAAGAACACTAGTGTATTGGGCTGTAGCAGGGGGAAGGTTGTCCTGTGTATCTGTTAACAATACCCCTGCATTTCCCTATTAGATGCCAGTAGTATCTTTCTCCAAGTTGTGTTGACCAAAAATATTGCCTCTGGGCATTAGCAAACAAGATGTGGAAGGCAGAAAAACTGCCAATTACAGGAAAACTGAAAGTCCACCCTGGAGCCCCTAGCCAGTTCAGTCTAGCACAGTAGTATCTGTCAGTCCAGGAATATCCTGATTTCCCAGTGGCTAAGAAGGAGATACTTAGCTCTGTCTTGATACAGTCAACCGGAGGCATCATGTAAAAAGTGAACCCCCCTAAGAAACCACACATGCATTTTTAACTCAGTCTGTCTGGCCAGTGAGACCACAATATCAAACCAGATAAAAACTATCTAATATAAGAACATCACCGGCCAATACATCCCAAAATGTAGGTGCCAAATTGTCAACAAAATACTAGAAAAATCAATTTCGTCACGGGAAAAACTAGCAATATACCATGAATAAGTAACTGGGCTCTATAATGGACATACAGTTGACTGAGAAAAGGAATTTGATAAAACTGAACACCCAGGGGCTGGAGAGAAGTCTCCGAAGCTAAGAGTACTCACTTCTGCAGCGGACCTGGGACCAGGTTCTATCAGGTGGCCTTCCGTCCTTTAACAGCACCTGCAGGGACATGGTCCACATCGTTTCTCACAACTACACACACATACACAAAGAAAATTTAAAAATCCATCCACAATAAAAAGAACTCTCAGAAAAGTTGGTGTAGACAGAAAGCAAGGAGACAGAGTAATATGCAAGAATTAATTGTATTTCAGCGTGCTCTCAGTAAACAACCAGAAGCTATGTGTTTTAAAAAAAAAAAATATTCACACTACCTTTCCAAAATGGTGAAATCCTGGGATTAGTCTGGCTAAATCCACACAGGATGTAAATGGCAGGATTACAAAATGCTGATGAACGTGTTCAAATAGCCAAACACTGGAAGACACAGCAATTCTGTGAGCCGGACACTGGCTGCAGCAGCAACAACGGTAATTCTTTAGGACCTGATTGATAGGTGAACTTTTTATTGTAATCTTCAGCAGGAACTTTTATGGCTCAACAAGGTCACTCTAATGTGTAGGGAGAATCCAGGGACTAGCATAACTAGCATGATCTTTTAAAAGAATTCTTACACCCGGCTTAGGATGGGCTATCAAGATCTGTGCTTTAGTCGGCATTGTGGTGCAAAGTGCCAATGGGAGAGGAGAGCCAACAAAAGCAGGCCTGCATCTGTGACCAGCTGACTGCTCCCTAAGGCCCAAGTGTAGTTCAACAGAAGGAAAGATGGTCTTTAAACAATGATGTTGCAACAGCGAAACTTGACCTGTGCCTCGAGTCTTATGCAAAATAGATCATAGGTCACTAAAACCATCAAACTATAACGTTTAAAGAAAAACACCAGAGGAATCTTATGTGCCCTAGAGAGGAGCAAAGAAAAATCTGAACAGTTTGATAAATTGGGGTTTATTAATTTTTTAAAGATTTTGGTTTGCCAAAGACACTGTTAAAAATGGAGGGTGGTGGCACCCACCTTTAATCCTAGCACTTAGGAGGCAGAGGCAGGTGGATCTATGAATTGGAGGCCAGTGTGGTCTACAGAGTGAGTTCCAAGACAGCGAGGGCTACACAGAGAAACCCTGTCTTTAAAAGGCAAATAAATAAATAAATAAATAAATAAATAAATAAATAAATAAATGATTAAAGGCTCCGTTCCCAGCACTCACATGGCGGCTAGCAACTGCCTGTAATTCCAATTTCAGGGAATCTGATGTTCTCTTTTGGCTTCTGCAGGCTCCAGGAATGCACACAGTGCACACACATATGCGCGGGCAAACACTTGTACACATGGAATTTAAAAATAAACAAAATAAAGGAAGAAAAGGCAGACTCTGGGCTTTGAGGAGGTTAGTGAGGGTTATACCTGACTAAGGACTCACATCCAGCAGACAGAAAGGATTTCTAGACATCACTAAAACTCAGAAAACAGAACGAAAACCAAATCATGCTTCTCCAGAGAGGACGAGCAGAGAGCAGATAAACATAGCAAGGACAGTTCAAACCGTAGTGGTCATCATGGTGCCCGAAGAGGCATAACTGTGTCCGGGAGCCTGTATTTGAGCGAATCAGCTAGATACCTACTGAGGAGATCACTTTTTAAATTAGTGATATAGGACAAGGTTAAATAGAATAAGCAAGCTCGGGGGCAAGGAGGACTGGCTTTGCAGAGAAATTCACCTACTTTTTTTGGGAGGGTGGGGTGGGTTTCGAGATAGGGTTTCTCTGTGTAGCCTTGGCTGTCCTGGAACTCACTCTGTAGACCAGGCTGGCCTCAAACTCAGAAATCTGCCTGCCTCTGCCTCCCAAGTGCTGGGATTAAAGGTGTGCGCCACCAATGCCCGGCACAAATCACCTACTTAATTTTGCCCATGGAAGCAATGATGCAAAGAGAACAAAATGCATCCGTGGGAATGGGCGTGGAATATTGGAGGTGGAACATTGGGCGTGGAACACTGGGTGTGGAACATTGAGTGGACCTGGAGCACCTTAAAGGTCTCAGACAACTTACGGCCCTTTTTTAGGAAATGGATAGACCCTCAAAGGTCTCCATGGCAAAGGCTTGGCCCAAGGTGTGCTGTGTGATGTAATAGAAGTTTGGGGAAGAGGGAGCAAAGGAGAGACCACCAGGTCTTTGGGGACCTGCCATTAGAGGGATCTAAAGACTCCAGTTCCTACCTCCCTTTCTTAGCTTCCCAGCAGATGAGGTACCAAGCACCCTTTCCGTGACATGTGATTTCACTCCAAACCCAAAGACTGATCACGGGGCTTACTGCCTATGGCCCGGACCTCTAAAACTGCAGCTATTAACAGGAGTTCTATGTGGTGATTGAAAGGCAAACACAGTAGTGGGCTTTCTATTTCCTTTCAAATAGTTTTATTTTAACCAAGATTGCTGACTCTCAGCAGAAGTGTTATCAAGATAAACTTCCTTTTTCTTTATCACCAGTTCATTTTGATATACTCATAACCATAAATGTAAACAAGTAAACAAGTAAAGATATCTCTCTCTCTCTCTCTCTCTCTCTGTCTCTCTCTCTGTGTGTGTGTGTGTGTGTGTGTGTGTGATTACATGAGTGCAGGTATACGCACCCTTGCCCATGCCCGTGGGGCTCACGAGTCAATATCGGATGCCTTCTTCATCCATTCACCTCTTATTTTATGAGACAAATTTTCTCATTAAACCTGGATGAGATAAGTTCTCTCTCTTATTTTGTGGGCTTGTGGGTTGGGTAGACTAACTGGCCACTGAGCCCCTGGGCTCTTCCTGCTGTAAGGGGCCCCCAGACCTTAGCACAACTGACACTGCTATGGTAGAGGAGCCATAAGGTTTCTGACCTAAGAAACAAACCATGTAGACACCAACACCTGCCAAAGCAAGAACAAAGACCTATTTCACCATCACTACCGGTTCTGGGGAAGTCTGTAAATGGACTAGCTTTATTGGTTTCTCTACTTATTGTGACCGTTCTTGTTAATCGAAGTGCGCTAAACCAGGAGGTGGGTTTTGTGCATAAGAAGACAAAAATATATGATTTGTGAGAGTTCCCCATGCAGCAGCTGACAAGCGAGAGAAAAGATTTTCTGTTTGGTTGAGCATCCATGTGTTTCTGAAGACTCCAGAAAATTCCCAGAGACACTGGGATCCGCAGATCCGCTGGGCCAACAGTTCCAGAGCTAGCAGTTCCTGGGGGTGTGGGGGGTGCACCTTGAAATGTCCCAGGACCCCAGGAACTTCTGTTTGTTCCTGTTGACCTAGAGGCTTCTGATGCCTCCACACAGACAGAAAGCTGTCTGGATCTCTCCTCTCTGGGGATGAGTCTGTTTATGGTGCCTTCTGCATAGGGCTTTTCAGAAAGGCTATATACAGCCCTAATTCCAGCGAATGGGATCTCTGAGAGATGTTTGTCTGAAGGCCATCCCTGGCAGTCTTTATTGTGATCTATGTCTCTTTGTGGGTTTAGTAGGTTAGAGACACAGATACAGAATAATAGTGACAAAGGTCCCATGACACCATTGAAATGCACGTTAAAACACTTCAAGGAGGAGTTGAGGGCATGGGCAGATACTATGTCTGTTTCTTGCCTAGAAAACTCCGGACTTCCTGTGAAACTGATTGACTGTCTTCTTTAGGAGTTAGGTGGCCCAGTGAAGATCCCCTGGACCCATAGATGGCTCAGATGGTCTGGAACGTAATGACAGAAGATCTCAGGCACCCCAGCCAGTTTCCCTATATTGACCAGTGGTTTTGTTTGGTGCAAGACCCACTGCCGGCTTAGGATCTGTGCCCTTTCACTGGGGACCTGAATCCTCTTGGTTTGGCCAGATTTCCCTGCACATCCCAAACCTCTGTCTGTTCTCTCTGCCATCCAGTAGAAAGTCCATATGTCACAGTGCAGCCATGGGTCATGCCCAAGGAAAAGGAAATAGATCCCCTGGCCTTGCTGCGGGGATGGGAAAGGTGGCTTCTTCTATCTCAGTCCCTGAGACCCAACCTACCTTCTGGGTGGACTTCTGTAAAGAATTGCACCCAGAGACTACTGGGAAGAGAGGCCACAGAGGAGTATTCTCCAGGGGTTATGGGCCTACTGAAGAAGAAATAGGGCTTCAGTGTACTCGATATTACATCTGTCCTGCTGACAGCCCTCTGCCCTACCAAGAACTGGGTGAGTAGCATTGTGTTCAGTGGGGTTGTGAAACTGAGTCTTCCTGGAGGCACATGGACTCCTTCATAATCATAAAAATCGTATTGCACTCTACTTGTTATTTCAATGCACTCCCACATATAAACGTTAGGCCCTGACAGGGAACTGAGGGTCACTATTGGCAGAACACTGGGAGTTGGCTTGTCTGTGAATTGTAGGGATCCAGGTAGCAAATTTACTATCAAAAGAAAAGCTTCATTAAGGGCTATTGGGCCCATGATCACAAACTGACTATGTTGGTACTCTCAGAATATGACACCCCCACCTCCTCAAGGGGGAAGCCCATAGACTCCAGTTTCCCCAGGAATTCCTTTGGTCACTGCAGTTAAAAGTCAGAGAGGCAGCAGAAGCCAGTCTCTCAGTGTTCATGATGCTTGGAAGGAGTATATTAGTTTCTTAACCATTCTCGACCAGACATAGGTTAAAAAAAACTTCTGGCTATGCCTGGTCTCCCAGGTCCCCATATTATGTTGGGATTGGAATTCATCAAAAAAATAAGATTCACTTTCAACCCTGAAAACTGTAGGACCAGCCTAGGCTCACATTGGAGAAACCTCCACAGAAAAAGTACCTGCTTTATATCACCAAGATGTCTCCTAGATAGTTTCCCCTATGCAGAATCCTGTAGCTATACACAGGTTAATTCTAGGAGTGGCAGCTGAGTGTATTTCCAGGCCCCAGAGACTACCTGGATCATTTGCACTAATAGCTTAACCAAATGTGCATCTTCTGAGTTGTTTGCTCTGAAGGAGAACCCACTCCTCTGTGTCCTCATGCATGTTATACCACAGGTGTTCATGTAGAGCGGAGAAGGGAGGACCCACCCAAATCTGGATTCCAGGCTTGCTTGTGCATGCAACCAGCTGTCCCTGCTCCCGTTCTGTTGGTGGCGGGGTGGGGGTGGGGGGGTGAGCATCACTGACTCGGCTGCAGTTGGAACTTCATCCCTAATTATGGGGGATAAAAACTTCAAGGACTTCAGTGCCAGAGTAGGCACAGAACTAGGCCATAGGGGAAATTACATTTCCTGTCTGGAAGCCCAAGTAGACTCCTTAGAAGAAGTTGTTCTTCGGAATGGAAGCAGTTTGGTCCTTCTCTTCATGAGACAAGGGGGTCTCTGTATGATTCTGGGAGAAACTTGTTGTTTCTATGCCAACCAGTTAGGGCTAAGTAGAGAAAGTTTAACTGTGGTCAGAAATAATTGTAAGGGGAGAGAAAGGAGATGCCAAGAATCTGATAGCTTGTAGCCATCCTTTTCCTGGTCCTCCTGGTTAAGGACTTATGGCTATTGCTGGGCCATTGATCCTTTTGCTCCTAGATCTCACTGTAAGATGATTCTTACTCAACTGCTTAAGTAACTATGCAGGACAGAGAGTAAATTATGCCAAGTTGTTGGCACGGAGGGATGATATAATCCCCTGCCCTATAATGAGTCCACAAGTTGGCTCATGGCCAGAGAACCAGTAGGGAATGTCACGGGCCCCAGACCTTTGCACAACTGATGCTATGTTAAAGCAACCACTCTGACTTAAGAACGCAGCAGATAGACACCAACCCCCGCCAAAACAGGAACAAAGGCCCACTCCATCGTTACCCCACAGTTCTGGAAAAGTCCCTAAAGATACTAGCATTGCTTTCATGACCTCTGTATCTGCTTGTTGTGACTCTTCTTGCTAACTGAAGTGTGTCAACCCAGGAAGTGGGTTTTATCTATAAAAAAAAAGCGAGGATGGCAAGGCTTGGGGTTGCGTGATTTGGGCGAGTTTTCTGCAGTCACTGGCTGGTGAGAACAAAGAGTTTCTATTTGGCTTGTGTCCTCTGGCGGTACCTTGAGTACTGGGGTCCCAAGCTCATGTCTCATGCTTTCCTGGAAAGTACTTTGTCCACTGAGCCATCCTCCTGGCTTATGAGTGAGGATTTCAAACGGGCCTTTAGTTGAACTTCCTCTAGCCTCATTATGATGTCATTTCACAATATACGTATTAGACCTGATCAAATTATGCTTTTTGTAATTTTATGCTAACAACTAAACTCAGAACAAACCGTTATGCATAATTATGAACATTCTAAAGTATCTTCAGAGGAACAAAAATACACAGCAGAAGCAGGGAATTGGCAGGACCTGACCCAGGGCAGGGTGCTCAGGCACAAGGGACCCATTGACATATAGCAAAGATGGCACAATTGGGGAGCAGGCTGGAGCTGACCTGGGTGGGACACATCATCGGGGGCTTCTTAGCTCACTCTTTCAGAAATTCAGACTCTGATATGAAGGCTCCATGGATTTGGGGCCCTGGGGAGTGTAATTCTTTGTGGCAGGAACACATTTTAGAGACAGTGTTTACAAGCCAGGAAAAAGAGAGAAAGAAAGGTATTGAAGAACAAACACTCCCATTTGGGGAAACATCTCCGATGGTGTAAGAACCTTCTAGGCGCATCTCCTAAGGGTCCATAGCATCTCCCCTCCACCCTATAGGAAGAACCTTTCCATATGAACCTCCTGGTGACACATGTTCAGCTTCTAGTGATGACCTCAGTGCTTCCCTGCAGACAGAATCCAGAAAAGGTAAATGAGTGTTTGCAGAGAAAGAGCAAGGAAAAGCGGAGGGAATTGAATTATCCATGTAACAGATTGCTTTTGCTCATGGGAAGTACACTAATGTATTCCCTATGACCTCATGACCCAAATACCTCTTAAAGGTCAAACCACCTCAATACATTTGCATCGCCATACATTTCCAACATGAGTTTTAATGGGGGCAGGCCACATTCAGGCAAGACAACGGCATAGTGAGGAAGAGACTTGTTAGGTAGGGAGATGAAATGGACCACAGTGCCATCGTGATAGTGGACAGGGGCAGACCAATTAGGTCAGATGAGAAAGGAAGAGCTGTCAGATGATGTTTAGAAAAAAAAGTGAGGGAGGTGGTGTCAGGATCTGCTTGGATCCTATTGGGGGGTGCAGCAATTCCTTGGATAATGGAAGGCAGGACAAGCAGACATGGGGTAGATACCCCCCTCAGAGCATTTGGGATGTCAGCACAAGTACAGCAGCCTGGGTCACAGCAAGCAGCACACATGTTATTCCTGCTGTTTTTGAGGTTAACAATGCAAAATCACACCAGAATGGGGGGACACTAGTCAGCTCTCTTTTTGCAGGTTCTTGACTTCTTCTCATATATATACATATACGTATACATATGTATGCATACGTATATGTATATATACGAAGAAGAAGAAGAGGGGCTGGAGCGATGGCTCAGGGGTTAAGATCACTGGCTGCTCTTCCAGAGGTCCTGACTTCAATTTCTAGCACCCACATGGTGGCTCACAACCATCTGTAATGAGATCTGATGCCCTCTTCTGGCATGCAGGTGTACATTAGAGAGAGAGAGAGAGAGAGAGAGAGAGAGAGAGAGAGAGAGAGAGAGAGAGAGGAAGAAGAAGAAGAAGAGGAAGAAGAAGGAGGAGGATGAGGAGGAAGAGGAGGAGGAGGATGAGGAAGAGGAGGAGGAAGAGGAGGTGAAAGAGAGGCTGGGAAATCTCAGGTCCCTTTGTTATAAGAGTGAGAATCACAAAGGCCCAATTTCATGATGTAATCACCTCTTCAAAGACCTACCTTCAAATACCATTCCAATGAGAATTTGATTCTGACATTAAATTTGGCTAATTACACAAACATGAAGTCCATAGTATGGACTGTGAGTTCAGTTTTGGACGTGTTGAGATTCAGATGCCTTTAAGCCATTCAAGTGACGCTAGCAAGCAGTCAACTACATCATATATGGGTCTAGATTCCAAAGGAAACCTGTCAACGAGATACAAAGAACACTCTGTATCTGGGCGATTTCCCAAGTCAGTGGGTGTTGTGTGAATGCTAGGAAGAGTAACAGACTTGTGTTCACCCTAGAGAGAGAACCAATATCAGAGAAAAGAAATGATTCCACCCAGTCTAGCTTGGTAAGCTAGTGAGTTTAATTAGGGTTACTCCCAGGAACTTACCAGTGGCTACATGGCAACTGTTGACTGACTGACTGACTGACTATATGTATGTATGTGTGTGTGTGTGTGTGTGTGTGTATGTATGTATGTATGTATGTATGTATGTGTGTGTGTATGTGTGTGTGTATGTATGTATGTATGTATGTATGTATGTATGTCTCCTCAGGGAGAATCTAGGTCCATTGGTGATGGAACATTAATGGGCCCAGTTTTGTGTCTAGGGTGGGCAACAGAAGCTGCTGAGAGTTTAGAAGGACAATGACCAGATCACACCTGAGTACAGTGTTCCCCAGATGGGATATGCATGTGGCCAATGACAGAGCCTGTGGTTGATGCGTTGCCCAGTCAGACTTCCTTCAGGACTGAAGTCCATGTTTCTCAACTTCTTACTGCTGGTTCCTAGGTTCTAACCTTTTTTGATAATGGGCCTTAGATGAAAGCCACCTTGCCCAAGGCTTTGAACCTAGAGAAAGGCATCCATCTGCATCTCAACTTGGGCTAAAGGCACAAGGTTATCCCAGCTTCCTGCTTCCTGTGGGATGGGCTAAAGGCTGTCTTGAGACTGCTGTGTGTCTTTCCTTTTCCTGTCTCTTCCTTATATTTAACATTTTGTGAAACCTTTCCATTTAATTGAACTTCACTTTATAGGACACACCAGGAAGGCATTTTAATAGAAGAGACACCAGTGTATCATCTAACAAGAAAATGGGCTCTCGGCTTGTTGCACTCATAAATTTCTAGGCAAAATTCAAAAAGTGTTCTCAAAAAGCCTTTACTCTGACCAACTTACATCTTCCTGAGTGCACTCCTAGAGCTTAATTACAAGGTTCTTTGTAAGTCATCCTGCTTGGATTACATTATGTTAGTCTCACCCCAAGGGCTCACACCCCCTTGCTTTGGGAAGTTGCCTTCTTCATCTTTTTCCAGGCAGCCAGAAGGGAACCTCTGACCAGACTTGCTGCCTGGCTATTGTTCTTTTTTCCTTTACCTCAGAAGTAGCAATGTCCCCTCCTACCTTTTAAGAAAAAAAAAAAAAAAAAAAAAAAAAAGACGATCCCTTTTGCTTTTCACAGCTTTCTGACTTCTGTTATTTGAAATTTAAATACAGAGCACCCAGTGAGTGGTGAGCAGAGACCCTTTTATTCCCTGAGTTTCTCAGAGCAGATTTGTGAAGAGCTCAGATTGCTATCAGACTTTTACATTTGGAATGAGGTTGTTAAGCCATCAGTGAGTCTTATAATGAGATATGCAAAGTGCTCTTAGTGTTCCTTTCATGGGGGGTTTACCTGTACCTGGAAACAAAACACCAAAGCCTAGGATATAGGAAACACTGATCCCAGAAGCATGCAGATCTTTTGAAATGTACATATATAAAATAATTAGTGTCAGGTAAATTATTATGGGCAGCCATCTTGGAAAAAAAACACATTAGATTTGTTGGGGTCCAGGAGTTGCCCCACAAGCCACACAAGCACTGGTCTCAGACAGGATTTATTGAATGCACACTTTAATACTAATCAATAAGGCTAGAGCTCAGAATTCAGGGGCTGAGCCATGACCCCAGGTATTTCTCAGGGCCAGCTTATAATGGGGGTGGGCAACCCCACAAAGACTACAGTGAGCTCATACTTAGGTATGAATAGCAGGCAGTGCTGCCCAGTGGTTGGCTCTGACACAGGCCAGTTTAGACAAAACAGTTTATAAAACCTTTAATTTGATGGGTCCTACATAAAGCTTTGTGGAGTTTTTTAAGATTAACAAACCTCAGAACATACAGAACATAATAGGCTATGTGATCAGCATGATGACTGGCAGGCATATTACAGTAACAATATGAAATAGCTGGCAGGCATGGAACAGAATGTCTACAGCTATGCTGGTGGCGGGGCAGACCTCAACAAGATTCACTTTTCTTCCTGTTTCCAGCTCTGACAGGAGTGGGTTAGGAACTGGACCTAAAGCCATGGAAACATGCATTAGGTAAAAGGAGAGTGGGGTTTGATTTCCAAGGTGAAGCTGGCTAGTGGGAGAAAGGGGCAGGGAAGTGGGGGAAATCAAGGAGTGCTGAGGGTCATGTGCACAGGGAGGAAACAGAGCTGTCCTTCACCCTCTGGGCTGGGAGATGGAAGTCAGTCCATGAGCTGTTGGCATATTAAGCCAAGTGAAGGCAGAATTTAAAAATTATATGTATACTTCATATTTTTGGAAAGTTGTTTATATAGAAATAATGAGAATAAAGAATTATGGGAATCAGGGAGACTGTGACAAGTAGCAGACAGCATGTGTTCACAGGAGTTACTTTAGGAATGACATTCTATGCAAAAGATTCCTATGAGGCAGCCAAGAAACAAAGGCAGGGCTGGAGACCGGCTCAGCAGAGAAGAGCACTGGATGTTTTTCCAGAGGGCCTGAGTTCAGTTCCCAGACCTCTGGCTGGGTAGCTCACAACTGTCTGTAATTCCACCTCCAAGGAATTCAGTGTCCTCTGCTGGTGTCTGGGACACACACACACACACACACACACACACGGCAGGAAACATCTGTATGAAAATGTAGTGGGTTGGCCTGATGCTGTTTGTCTGATGTCAATACTGCTTCCTCAAGAGAGGTTACCCCCAAGGAGCAGACCATCACTAGGTGATGTCATGTGACCCTTCTCCCCATTTTAACTGGTCAATAAAAGGCTAGAACCTGTGATTGGGCAGTGGAGGGGAAAGATGGAACTGGAAGCTTGAGAGTGGGGGCTAGGCAGGAGGAGAGGAAGAGCATGAAGGAGAGAGAAGGATGATGGAGGAAGAGGAAGTGAAGCCACGATGGGCCAGAACCACATGGCTGGGAGAAGCTGTAAGTAGCAAGGGGTCTTATAGCTGGGGTCTTATAGCTAGTTAATATAGTGTTAGATCTGTCCAATCTAGGCATATAGCTCATAATTATAATTTCTGGATTGTGTGATTTTTATATGGGCTTATTAGGGTTGGAAATTCCAGCAATAGTAAAAATAAAAATAATTAAAAAAAATTAAAACAAAGTCCGAGTATAAATAGCTAAAAAGAGCAAACATAAAACCATGGAAATACAGGTTTGAAATGAAACTTCAGATAAAGAAGAGTTAAAACCAAAACACACTAAATAGGACCACATGGTTATTTTTCATCCATAAAAACCAAGGCTTTGAGTAAGGCAGGAGCCGGGCGGTGGTGGCGCACGCCTTTAATCCCAGCACTCGGGAGGCAGAGGCAGGCAGATTTCTGAGTTCGAGGCTAGCCTGGTCTACAGAGTGAGTTCCTACACAGAGAAACCCTGTCTCAAAAAACAAAAACAAACAAACAAACAAACAAACAAAAAAAGAGAAGGCAGGGCACTGGAAGAGCACATGCCAACACCATAGCCTCTGTGCAGGGACTTTCAGAGCATCAGTGAGAACTGGAGAACATGCCTCCTTCATCCTGACAGGTCAAGCAGGGACACAGGTTTAAATAATGTAAGTAGAAGACATGGTTCAATATTTATATATAAGTCAATAGCAGGTATGACTTTGCCTTATATTCAGAGAACACCAATAGGAATAGTTCATATGTGAAGTTATAAAAAATTAATATATTCCACAATGCAGAAAATATACAGACAGTTCTACTTGCAAATTATATACATTGCAATGATGATAAAAATCTAATAATTTAGTAATTAACATTTTATAAAACAGAGAAACATATAAAACACTTAAAGATGAAAAGGTAACAATATTCAGAGGCAAAGTGAGATCATTAATTCTTTCCGGTATAAAAGGAACAAAGACGAAGGAGGTATTTGTTCCAAGAGATTAAAAAGAGAACAGCAATCACAACAAACCTGAGGAAATCAGGAAGATGAAAACGTATTTTAAATTAATAAAATTAATACATTATAATCCTAAAACCAAACTTAATGTAGTTCAATGACAAGGTGGAAGTCAGTCGTTTAAAAGTGACTCTGTGGTAAATGGATATTAATGACGAAAATGAACCTCTGCCTGAGATACAAAATCCCAGATGGGTAGGAGATGTGAAAAGCATGTTAGCTCTCCATTGCTCTGACAAAATACTTTGTGAAATCACCATAAAGCAGGAAGATTTCTTTTTTGGCTGGTGATTTCAGTCTCTGGTCATTCGGAACCAAATTTTTTTGGACCAGTTGTGGGGCAGACCACTGTAGCACAGGACATGTTGGTCCATTTCCACTCACCAAACTTAGTGGAAGATCTGGTTATTAAAATAGTAACCTGGAGGAGGTAGACTGTGGCCCCAGGACTTGGGAAGCTGAGGCTAGAATATTGAAAGTCTGAGGCCAGCCTGGGCTACATAGTGTGGTTTTGTCATTTAGTGCTGACAAGAGGAAATGTTTTGTACTTTGAGGTGTTGCTGGGAGCACTTTCTATGTTTCAGCTCATCTGGTCCTGACAATGACTTGCTGTGGTATTACTCATGTGTTCAATTTACCAAGAGGAGACTTAGGTACAAAGAGATTAAACAACTTATCAAAGCTCATAAACAGTGCGGTCAAGATCTGACCCCAGGTAGTCAGTAAAGTGTTTATAGACAAAAAAAAAAATGACAGAGTGGGGATGGGTGGTGGAGAGATGGAAGTGATCAGAATGTATTATGTTCATGTATGAAATTAAATAAGTTAATAAAAGCAAAAAAATCTTTATTATCTTAAAGAATCAGAGACTTGATCTCTTTAGTGCTGGGGAAGGATCCCGAGGGTCTCAACAAGAGCCTAGGGCCTACTCTGACAAAGGAATGATGTTTATGGGACGGTGGCAACCCTCATTCAAGACACATGGTTGAAACGGAAAATAGATCATGTGGAAGGAAGAAGAAGAACACCTACAAAACTTGGAAAAGAGCCCTGAGCACTTGCAGGGGACCCACAAGGCAGCTCACAACCACTTACTCCTCTGGTCTCCTCAGGCACCAGGCACACGTGGTGCACAAGTATAGATGCAGGCAAGATCCCCACACTCATTTAAAAAAACAACAAAAAATAAAATAAAGAAAGGAATGGATGATTGGGTTTGTTTTATTCATTCATTCAATCATCCCAGCTCCAACAAGCAGTAGAACTTGGCAGCTTTTGTCACTTGGTCCGGATAGTGCAAAGGATACAGGCGAAGTAAAGGTGTTTTGGAACCTTTTTCCGCTGCTAAGGAAAGCTGCTGAGGCCAGGCTTTTGGCAGGGAGAGTCACTGCATGAAGGCCTAGAGAGGCCACTGAGTGAAGCTGTGGTGAAGCCTGGTGGTCTTGGAGATCTTGGGATGCTGGAGATGCCAGAGGCATGAGATACCTGCCAAGTCAGGAGTGGAACCAGCCCAAGAGAGAAGTATGTGGTAGTCAACACAGCTGAAAGGAGTTGGAGATCTGAAGAGCGCTTCGTCACCAGACATGGAAATAGCGATTGGAGTTTGCCCTGCTGTGTTTCTGTCTTGCTTCGCTCAGCATTTCCTCGTTATGTTCTCCATTTTCTCACTTTTGGGGTGGTGATTTATATCCTGTGCCATTGTATGTGGGAAGTCTGTGATCTGCTTTTTGACTTTTATTTTACAGGGTGTTACAACGAAGAGATTGTCTTGAGTCTCAGAAGAGACTTTTCAGTCTTAAGACTGAAAGATAGTGGGGACTTGAATTTGGACTGAATGCATTTTTCATTGTGATACGGTTACAAGTGTATGGGAGTCAGGGAGTGGAATGTGGTGGTTTGAAGAATGGCCCCCATAAGCTCACACATTTGCATGCTTATTAGTTCCCAGGTAATGAACTATCTGGGAAGGATTAGGAGGTGTGGCCTTGTTGGAGTAGGTGTGGCCTTGTTGGAGTAGGTGTGGCCTTGTTGGAGTAGGTGTGGCCTTGGAGTTGGTGTGGCCTTATGGAGAAGTGTTGCTAGATGTAGGCTTTGAGATTTCAAAAGCCCACACCAGGCCCAGTCCCTTTCCTCCCTCTGCCTCTGCTTCTCCCTCTCTCTCTCTCTGCCTTTCCCTCTCCCTCTCCCTTTCCTTCTCCCTGTTTCTCCCTCTCCTCCCTCTCCCTCTCCTCCCTCTCCCTCTCCCCCTCCCCCTCCCCCTCCCTCTCCCTCTCCCTTTCCTTCTCCTTGTTTCTCCCTCTCTCTCTGTTTCTCCCTTTCTCTGCCTCTCCCTTTCCCTCCCCCTCTGCCTCTCCCTCTACCTCTCTCTCTGCCTCTCCCTCTCCCTCTCTCTGCCTTTCCCTCTCCCTCTCCCTCCCCCTCTGCCTCTCCCTCTACCTCTGCCTCTCCCCGTTTCTCCCTCTCTTTCTCTGCCTTTCCCTCTGCCTCTCCCTTTCCCTCCCCCTCTGCCTCTCCCTCTGTCTCTCCCTCTGTCTCTCTGCCTCTCCCTCTCCTTCTGTTTCTCCCTTTCTTTCTCTGCCTTTCCCTCTCCCTCTCCCTCCCCCTCTCTCTCTGCCTCTCCCTCTCCCTCTGCCTCTGCCTCTCTCTCTGCCTCTCCCTGCTGCCTGTGGATCAGGATGTAAAACTCTCAGCTTCTGCCTGCCTGCCTGCCTCCCCATTGTTACACTTCCTGACTGGAGGACCTAACCCTCTGAAACTATAAACAAGCCCTAATTAAATGGTTTCTTTTGTAACAGCTGCCTTGGTTGTTGTATCTTCACGACAATAGAACAGTAACTAAGACAACTAGTCTATTTCTGTCACATATGCCATGGACAAAGTTTTTAGTTTTCATGTTCTGAGCCGGGATTGAAAAAAAGTATATCTGCTTCTCTTCACTAGAAACATGGTGCCTTCTGGCACAAGTCAAGAATGGATCACTTGTGCAGACTCTGAGAGTTCAGAGGAATATGCATCGTCATCATCACCACCACACCTTCTAGAGCCTGAGTTTCCCAATTGGGGCCTAGACTTGGCACAGCAGAGCCAGCTCCACATTAGTATATACGGTTAAAGTGTGGATCTCCAACCATTATACCACCAGAGATGACTGGTATTGATAGAGAATTGAGGGAAATGAAGAAAGGTGGAGAGGGAAAGTCTTAGAAGACATTCTCTGGTTCAGTTGTGCAAGTTTTTTCAGCAAAGGAAGTCTTTGAGGCCCAGCTCCCTAAAGTATGCCTGTCTCCATCTCTCTGTGCTAACTCAGTCACTGATAGAACAACCTGTTAGAAAGAATGGCCTCACAGGCATGCAGTAGTTGCTTCACAGTGTAGCCATGGGTCATTATATCTCTTTGAGAGGAAAGGTAAAAAGCTGTCTCCACAGCTCCAATGGATACATGGAAGGTAGAAACTTTTGTCACCTCAGCGCTCCTCCTCATCTCCTCCTGGAGTAACAACAGGCTGCTCCAGTGCAGTCTCTCCACTCCCAGACCTCCACCATCCCATCTCAAAAGTATTAGTCCACTGTTGTATAAGCTAGCACGCAGACTCTGAGATGAGTCCAGACTTTCCCAAAACACTGATCTTTTTTTCAGGTTACATCAGACATGAAAATATCCTGATCTTTAAATTTAATTAGTTCCTATGCTGAAAAAATTCTGTTATTTTTCCTCATGACTAAAGACACACATTAAACCGTTTCGGTGGTTCAAAATAAATGGTTGGGTAATTATTTGGAGGCTGTTTCTTCTTTCTTCTGTAATTGCCAAAACTTTTTCATTGAAGCCATAGGATCTTTCCTCTCCCTATACTGCACACCAGAGAACACAAAATAAATATTGAAAATAGAATCATAATGTATGGTTAATGACCAAAGTGGTCATTAACCATACATCAGGGATGCCATGGTGAACTATCACAATGCATTGCTCATCTGTTTGTGGTGGTGCTGGGCAAGTTAGCTGTACCACCAGTCACACAAAAGGGACTCGTATAGGGCAGTGCTGGGGATATGCACAGTGGCAGTGTTCAGGTTGCTTGCCCAGAGCCTTGCATTTGATTCTCAGCAGCACACAAAGGCCCATGATGCTCAATGGTAACGTTACTGCTTTATCTAGTCAACATAGTCTGCTTTCACCACGAATGGACATTACCTTTACTTCTAGGAAAGCTTTTAGTTTAAAGCAGAATGCCCCATTACACGGGCAGCAGGCTCTCATGCCTTGTGTTTATGGTCACCTTACTACAGTGGGAGCCATGCTCAGTGATGACTCAGGCCACTCAGCTTTGTGTGTGCGCACTCTCTGACACTCACAAGATGGCAGAATCATCCATGGTATATATCTCAGAATGTACTGTCACAAGAACAAACTATTGGGCTAAAATAAAACTTTGATTAAAGCAAAGAAAAGGAGAAATCAGGACTAGAATTGCTGGGTGAATGTTCCTCTGGCACAGACCAGTGGAAAGAAGAAGGAAATGTGAAAATCTTATGTCTGCAGCTCCAGTAGATATGCCTGACTTGGAAATGTGCAGTCTCAGGTCTCATGAAGGGGCTTCAGTTCCTGATAGGAATCTAAAACAGTGAACAAGATATGGTATCATATCTGCTGTTCAATATTTGAGAAGAAAATTCACACTGTAATTCTTCTTATGTTCAACAAAACAGATGTAATATATTTCACCAGAAATTATTAAACAATAAATAAAACAATTAGAACATTCATTTCCATGGAAGTCTTTAGAGCTACATGGTTCTAGAACAGTGGGTACATTTTCTCCAGAGTGATGCTCACACAGTAAAATAAATACAAACGGGCTATGCTTCCATAAAGAGCTGGCAGCTGACACAAACATGAATATAGATAGCTAAAATCTTTGTCCACAGTCTCCATAAAATTTTATGCAGTTAGGTTTATAAACATCTTTCATTTGGCAGTGGTTTAACTTGTGTAAACTAACATTTGAAACTTTATTGAGGGCTATAGCAATGTGAAACTTTACTTAGCATTGTCTAAAGCTGGATAAGCCTGTGTACAGGGAAACTGTTTCTCATGTGCAAGGCCTAGACCAGTTGCCTAGGGCACATGTGTCCTTCAACAGGAAACAGGTGGATTTACTAGTCATCTGAAGAACATACAATCACAAAACCAATGTGCCCTCCTCCCAACCTTGAGCAGACCTGAACGAGTCATTTACCACAGTAGACCAAAACAATAGGATCTAGGATGCATTGCCTGCAGCCTTGGCACCTGCAACGAGAAGAGACTCTGGGGTGGGGCTTCTCCTTTATATGTGAAAGCAAAATATTAAACTTCGGGCCTTGTCAGAATACGTTGTCTTGGCCCCATGCTTTCCCTCACCCTCCATTCCCCCTTCATTCCCAGCCTTCCTCTCAGGTGAATCCTAGGTTGTTGAGTCTCATGAAGCGATGAAGTTGTAGTTTGGAAAAAACCAAACCCACAAATTATTGTACTGACATTACCACCTTCATGAGACTTTTGCATATTTCCATTTTCTAACAGCATTGTGAGGACCTCTCACTCATGCCATGCATCAGGTTTTTGTCCAAAATCCACTTTCAGGTTCTTGTCCAGCTGAGACATCTGCAACTGGGGAGCTGGGGAGAATTGTCTCTTCCTGTGTGGACATGGTGTAGACTGAAGCAAAGTACTCCCAGGAGCCTACAGAAAAGTGGCTTCTCAGGCCCCAAGAAGGTGCTCTGCTCCCTGACCACTGTCACCAAATCTTCTTCAAGTTGGTCAAGAAAAGATGAGACTAAGCATGTTGGAGGGGACCCAGCTTGTGTGCGCCCAACTCCCAAGGGCAAAAAGACACTGGGGAATTCTTCAGGCTCTCCCCTAAAACGTCTGAAAAGGAGAACCCAATTCCTGAAGAAGCACTGACTTAGGAAAAGCAAACAGAAAGGCGTGTCCTCTGTAGCTTGATGACAGATGAGGAAAATGGAAAGAGCTTACTCATCTGAATAATGTTTTCAGTTTGCTTCCAAATTCTAGGATGTAAATTTGGGCAGATGAGTCTGTCCAATTGGCTTGTAGAATAGGCATTTAACTGAAAAAAAAAATGAGGCTAAAATATAGCCATTCAAAAGACACTAGCTATAAAAGTGGAGACTTTTTATAATTTGTAAATTCTAATTGCATACTTGAATTTATGTCATATGTTGCTTCTTTTACCTGTTAAGCCTCTTGCTAAAATCAACGTTACATGATGCTCTAATTAGTATTCTATCTTTAAGATTTGCTTAAATTTTTATACTTATGGCATTTTATGGGCATTGATTGTGGAAATAATGCTATACTATTATGGCATGCTTACTTTAAAAAGTTGGCTTAGTCTTTCTTACATTAAAAATTTCAATATTAAAAAATAAAATACACTTTTCTTACACTGCTCTTGTCTACAAAAGTCTAATTGTCTTTCCTCAGACCTGCCTTCTCTCTATTACTCCTCAAGTCTCAGAAAACCAAATGAAATCTCACTAGACATTGAATGGGGCCAGGTGGCTAGAAAACCAGGGGGTACAAAAAGAAAGGGAAATAGAATATATGTTTAGTATAAAACATAGACTATGAAAATATCAGAGGTTATAGGTAGGCTACAAATAGTAGCTAAGGCTATAAAACCATGAGCTATGGAAAGACAATAGGAGCCATATTTACTCCTAGGGCAGCAGAAAGGACAGCTTAAAAACAAACAGAAGATGCATCGAGAGAGACGGAGAAGTATGACTCAGACTGCAGCATATGACAGGGACAGTGAGGCCGCGATACGTGTGACAGCACGTTCCAAGAGAAAAAAAATGAAGCAGAGCAGAGACATATGTAAAAGATGAAAAACCACACACTCATATATGTATATCACACTCATATATGTGATATACCACACACACACACACACACACACACACAAATCATAGAGACAGTAGTTTCTAGGGAATGACAGAGATGGGGTCAAGTGAAGATTTAAATTAAAAACATGTTTAATGAGGTGCATTGTGTGCCAAACACTGGGCTGAAGAGGGAAGTTGGTAGAGGTGACAATGAGGGCACAGTGAAGGTTAGAGATGGCAGGACACACAGGGAAGGAAAAGGTCTCTTCAGGATCTCAGTGGACTCTCACCAGAAAAGACAGGAAGATTCACACTCATCTTGTAGTAACTCGAATCTAGGAACAACATAAGAGAAGTTCAAGTTGATCTGTAACACTTATTTTTGTCAACAAAAACATATTAAGAAATAAAAATTATATTTCATTTCTGCAACATATTAGCTTTATTAAAGAGTTATATAATCTGGTTCAAAACATAAGGTAAAATAACAAATTTCAAAGATACCCTTTATTTATGTTATTTTGGGAAGCCTAGCATATTAAGTTAGCAAATACTTTTTAGCAGATTGTTTTGGATTTGTAGAAAGCTGGGATTCAGAGTACTCTGGCATGTTTAAGGTCACACAGTGAATAGACAGCCAGACTCTCTGCTCACTACTGTTCACTCTTTTCTTCCCTACCCTCCCTAAACACCCTTTTCTTTAAGAAGCTTTGACTATGTTCCTTCTCCCAACGCACACCTCATTCTTATTGGACAAGCAGAGTGATTGCTGCATCGTGAGGCTGGGCAGGGGTCTGCATGCTGCCACTGCGAGCAATGTGTTCCTAGTGAAGCTTTCTGTGGCTGCTTATAGTATTACAGCCCTTTATCCAGTGCAGTATTGCTTACAAAACATTCTCACTGTCTTATTAAAACATTCTTCTCAAAATCAAGTGCCTTCAGTGTAATGACTCAAAACTTGTCATTAAGTACTGAGACTTCACAGAAGTACTCACCATGACAGGACATAGTCTACAGTAGGACACACATGTGACAGGACATAGTCTACAGTAGGACACACATGTGACAGGACATAGTCTACAGTAGGACACACATGTGACAGGACATAGTCTACAGTAGGACACACATGTGACAGGACATAGTCTACAGTAGGACACACATGTGACAGGACATAGTCTACAGTAGGACACACATGTGACAGGACATAGTCTACAGTAGGACACACATGTGACAGGACATAGTCTACAGTAGGACACACATGTGACAGGACATAGTCTACAGTAGGACACACATGTGACAGGACATAGTCTACAGTAGGACACACATGTGACAGGACATAGTCTACAGTAGGACACACATGTGACAGGACATAGTCTACAGTAGGACACACATGTGACAGGACATAGTCTACAGTAGGACACACATGTGACAGGACATATTCTACAGGACACAAATGTGAAGGAATAGAAACAACTGTTTTTATTCGTCAATTCATTATTATTTGTTAATTTGTGCCACTTAATATTCTGAAAGCCATAAATTTCCTTTTTATAACTTTCAAAATCACATTTATTTACTTTGTGTGTGTGTGCATGCGCATGTGCGTCCTTGCACACATGTGAGGAGGGCGGAAGCAAATGGAAGTCAGAGGCCGGCTCGTGCTGGTTTTCACCTTTTACCATGTGGTTCCTGGGGACTGACCTCAGACCATCGGACTTCTTGGAAGTTTCTTTGCCTGCTGAGCCAGACTGCCAGTCTGAAAAGTCATGACTTTCCACAATATCAGTTAATAAACCCTGGGGCAGCTTTAGGACAACATTCAGCTTGTGAGGTGTTTTCTGGGGATGCAGACTTTGTGAAATGAGGTACACTGGAATGCACCCCCCACGGAGAGGAAATGACAAGAAGTTGAATGGAATGTGTAGTTTTATATTACAGCTAACATGTTCTGTTGTCACTATGGGAGTTTTGTAACTTGTGTTTAAAGACTGACATTCAAATATGCATTTAATGTACATATGTGTTCTTTGCTCAGAAACGTCCAGCCAGTGCTTGCCTTCTGCACCCTAACAGCCACATGTACACGTAGGGTCTACCCTGCGTACCTGTCTGTGCACGGCTTTATGCTTTAACTGTTTTATACTTTAATACTGGCAGTTAGGAAATCTAACGCAATCCAAGGTTAGCTACAATGCTTATAATATATAATCTTTAATAAAATATAAAATGTGTTGACTTACTTCACTAGATAAATTTTGGCACTTCAGTCTGTGTCTGTATTTTTCATTTTCTGCAATCATTCTGGAAATCATTTGGTGTACTTTGTTCCACACGGAGGCCTTAGAAAGATAAACAAAGTAAGGAATGCTGGGTACAAAGTGCACTGCCTTTCCATGGAGGCGACTGAGAGCGACGCCCTGGTCTGCATGGGAGCATCAGCGAGTGACACACCGAGGAACTGTCATGGCAGTGACCCTGTGCTCACTGACTTGTCTCAAACTTCTCTTTCAGTTTTTTACAGTCTCTTCTTATAGTGTTTATATTAGCTGTCCTGGATGATGCTGCTTCCAGAAAAGAAAAAGACAGCCTGCAATGTTTTACTAAGTGGGTCCATTGCATTCAGTTTTCAAAGGTACTAAAAATACTGAATTTCAATTTCTCTGCTCATACTGAGCAGAGATTTATTTACAATGTATTTTATATTGTATATTAATATACATTAATTATATTATTTTAACATTAATATCAATACATATATATATAATTTGTATATAAGTAAGAAGTAACTGTTTATCCTTAGAGATTATGAATATACTAGAATAGAAAAAAACTATAAAATTAAATAGTTACATCTAGACCCAAAATCTTTTTTTTTTTTTTTTTTTTTTTTTTTTTTTGCTACTTGGCACTTTGACATTTGACAAGCATTTAAATGTTATGTAGAAACATCTTCACACATTGAAGAATGAGAAGAAAGGTGTGGATGGTATATGTAAATCGCTCACCCCAGTGAGTGGCACATGATAGAGGTAAGCTCTGGCCACTGTTCCTTTCTCCTCAGAAGGAAGCAGGCCTTAGTGCAGTGAACAACTGCTGCTTCCTTCAGATATATCTGGTACAGGGCAGGCTGCTCTGAGCACTGTTTTAGACCATGTATGAGCTATACACCAAAAAAGCATGAATTTATGTGTCATGCTCCACAAATAAATTAGTTAAAGTACAACAGCAATCACAGATTCCCTCAGCCACTGCTTGGAATGTGCTAAAATGCCTTCGTTACCATGACATTTGGCAACCAGTGGTGAGAAGGGTTCAGCCTCAAAGTTCATCTTTGTCATCTTTCTGGCTAAAAAGTCACATACATTCTTTGCCTTGGAAAGAGCAATATGACATCAATGCAGATAAATTCTTTCCTATGAAGTCTGTGATTCTCTTTCTACACAGCAGTTAGCTACACTCCATGGAATATAGGTTATGCTTTGAAATATCCCCTGGCAGGTTATATTTGATTAAAATGTATTTTATACCTTCAAATACCAGGACTATTCTTCATAGTTATTAAATATTTCCAAGCTCAATTCCATTTCTTCCAAGGTATTTCTATTTTCTCATTTCACAAAATTAAATTATTCAGACGATAGAATTGCTTTCACTGTCTTGAACACTTTCACATATCGTATTTAGAGAGGAAGGTCTAACATTTAAACATGGTTAGTTTTCTTTTTACAACACACCTTTTTCCTCTCCTTCAGTAGTTTGGAGGCTTCATTCAGTGGTATGGGGAAATCAAACTCTTTAGCTGCATTTTTCTGGTTTAAACCTATTTTTTTTAAAGTAAAGGTATTGAAGTTAGTACATATTTTTTTTAAAGTATTATCCTGAAAACAGTGGCCATAGTTGTGTCTTCTGAGCTCTTTGGGGGATGTTAATTCATACACAGAATTGTATTTCTGATCACTAGGTAAAGCCACTTTACCACTCAGCTAACAGTATGTTGAAAACAACAATGAACATTCCCCACCCCCCACCCCCCACCCCCCACCCCCCACCCCCAGAGCCCTTTCTACCTGCTTTCCCCTGTCTTCAGCTTGCCCACCTTAACTCTCCTCACTTCATTCCTGACATACGACACTCTATATCTGGGTTTCCTTTGCACATGCAACAGTTAGCTTTCCAAAGAATATTCTCGGAATTTACAAACCATGCTGGGTTGTCACAGAAATTCACAGTTTTCTTGAGAAGTGTGTTTTCCTCTCTGGCAATCCAGTTTCTATTTTGAGGATACTAGGTAAATCATACATTACACTTGTTGAATTAACTAAAATGTGTTCCCAAATGGCATTTGCTAATTTGCCAGGCACATGCCACTGATTGTGGGTGAGGTACAGACGCTGGGTAAAAGAACTTAATCATTAAGTCACATTGTGAGAAACTCACTCCCTTGCCAACTCTTCCAATCTTCCAGCCACAGAGGAAGTCTGAGTTTGTGCACATGTCACCTAGAGATCTTCAAGATGTGTTGCTTTTCCTTACTTTCTAGCAAGAAACCTATTTACTACAACTGAGCAACATTTTGCCGTTATTAGCTTGTAATTAATTCCTCTTTTAGAAAAGTGCACACAAATCATGTTCTAATGAGACGTAGCTAAGAGGAGAGACGTACCTATTTAAGTGAACATACTAAGCAGACTAGCACACACAGGAGAAGAAAGCTCGAGAGTGAGAACTCTGCTCCTGTTTACCTGCCCCTCCCCTTGAGTTCACACAGCCTCAGGGGGGTGCGCTCCTCACTCCACTGGTTCCTACTTAGGCTGTACCTACACTCCCTGAAGTAAGACAGGAGCCATGAAGTCTATCTAAAAATATAGCAAGAAGTACAATGCTTGTACACAAAAATATTTCTGCCTATACTGTGACTGGGCACCAACATCTGGCTCTCCAGGGATTTAGTCCCAATTTCTGCTTCAGACCTTCTCCTGGTTCTTGTCACCCATGCTCTGACCCTATCGAGCTGTACCTGCAGTTCTTCCTGGTCACTGCAATCATCTGTCCTCAACAATTTGCTCGTACATTTTCCCACCTGTAATCTGATCCTATTTCAGCCTCATGGGGAAAATCTCAAATAGGTTTCTCTACCATGAAGCCTTCCCGACTCTGTTACCCCTAAATCTATTCACCATGCCCATAGTATCCGTTCACACAACTCCACAGTAGTATTCTTCATCTTTAATCGTTTACAACATTGGTCTATCTCCTAAGCATAGTGAGGGGGAAACCAGCCTGACCCGTTAGCCATGCTTGAAATGTTAGATCTGCCTGATGCTTGTCTCTTGGCTTTCTAAACACCAGAACATCTTAGGATGGCTTACCAGCCTAACTTTCATAAGACATTTGTCTTTGGTAACAACATTCCACTAATTAAACACCTTTAGGGGTTATAGCAATGAAAATAACACTATGATTTAATAAACTTGTTATTCATTCATTCATTCATTCATTCATTCATGCAGTAAACGTTTAGTACATCTTGCTAGCCATTCTTGTTCCTTTAAGCCATCTGGGCTCAATGTGCCAGCATTTCCTGCGTGCTTAGTCCATGCCAAATACCACATTAGGTGCTCTGCAGTTGCCAATTCATTTGCTCTTTACAGCATCCCCTGATGCAGCCAGCAACCATCATCCCTCCTTGAGAGGTGATAAAGTTAAGAATCAGACTGGATAACTAAAATGGGCAACAGTATATTTCTGGTAATTAACAGAGCCATGATTGTCTTTCTGACTTCCAAGCCAGAGGTCTTGATAATCTCTCCCATCTCAGCAGACATTTCTCTATCTTTGTTCTTTTGATTTCCCATCCTGCCCCTTTCTGTCCCTGAACTTGTTATCAATGCCCGTCTCAGGTCTCTCTATAGCACCCACAAGTACTGACTTGAATACTCATTACTCACATGGAAATCCTTTGAGTACACAATAGTCTCCTGATCCATCTTGCTGTTAGCATTTGACCTAACGTTTATATCATGGTATATGTTAGATCTTGTTAAATGGATGAATAAACCATTTTAATTAGCCATAGGCATTTAATAAATATCTATTTAATATCAAATATAGCCAGGACTGAGTACTCTTTGGTTTAGTTTAGGTGCATGTCTGTCTCAGGGCACCCTTGACTGTATTCCTGGTTTTACAAGCTCAGCAAGGAGGTCATGAGAGTTAATAGCTTTGCTATTCACACAGCAGCCAGTACAAATATGACAGACTTAGCCTCAACTCTTCCTCCTCTCTTCCAATTGGTTATCAGTTCTGCCCATTTGCCTCCACAGCTTTAATTCTGGCCTTTCCATTTCTACTGGACTACGGCTACTGCCTTGAAGCTGTTTTCCAGCCTCTTATCAGCTACAAAGCTAAATTAAATCCATCGGTATCTGAAAATACTAAATAAATAAATAAGAAGGCAGATCAGAACATGAAGTGCAGCGACGTTTTAAGTATATAATTTAAAGGACCAAATCCCACACAGTGTAACAAGCAAGCAGTTGGAATCAGACAGACTCAGATAAAGAGGATCCAGACTTCTGGAGGAAAGTCTTTCTGGCATCGTTTCTGGAATAGGGGAATGAGGAAAGGTCACGAATTGAGTTACAAAGGAAGCAGCAGTAACATGCAAGACAGTAGAGACATTAGGACTATCATTTTCTGACTGTGATGGGATAAAACTAGAAAATATAACAAAACCAAAGAATATGATGGTCCCAGTATTTAAAACCTTTAAAATATGTTAAGCAGTATCAGTGTAATATGAACAGACACAATGAAATTATAGAACATGTTAAAATTGACAGTGGAGAATTACATATTGAGATGTGTGGGAGGTTCTAAAAGCATTTTAAAAATTCATCATACTAAATACTTCCTGATTTTAAAAAGTAAATGAAATGCCTGATTTCCAATCTACATATTCAACACAACCCTGTTAAAAATTCCAGTGATATTCTTTACAGAAGTAGAAAATAATATTAAAACTCATTTGAAAGCACAAAGTATTCAGAAGGGTCAAGGCAATCCTGAACAAAAGAGTAATGCTGATAGGATCAATATGCCCAATGTCAGGTCAAAGTCCCATGGTCGTCACAGTAACAGAAGCCACATGGACTGAAGGCATGTAAAACTGTGGAACAGAATAAGAAGTCCAGATAGAAACCAACACAGCTAGCCACTGAGTTTTGACAAAGAGAAAAAAACAGCATTGGAGAAAAGCAACCCCCATCTACAAATGGTTCTGGAGAATCTGGATAACCACATGTACCAGAAAGAAACTACTCCCCATTTCTTACACCAAACAAAAACCAACTCCAATTGCTGTTGGGATAGAGAGACCTTAATGTAGGATCTGAAGCTGGAAAAAGTATAGAAAATACTTTAAGATACAGGTATTGGCAAGTTCCCGGTTGCCAAGGAAATAAGGTCAACAACTAACAAGATCTCGTGAAATAAAAATCTGTGTAACAAAGGGAATAGTTGGGTAAAGAGAGAGCCCACAGACTAGAGAAAATTGGAGCCACACATCTGAAAGATTAATAAGTAGAATATACAAAGAACTAGAAAACTAACCAGTAACCTCCTCCTCCCAAAAAAAAAATAACTGATGAAAGGGATAGAGAATTCAAAAGAAAGAAATAGAAATCATCAGTAACCATGAAAAACTGCTTAACCTCACCAGTCACCTAGGAAGTCCAATTAAAATCACATTGACATTACATATTACCCTAGTCTGAATGTCAGTCATTAAGAAAGCAATAGGGGTTGGCAAGATGGTCCAGAAGGTAAAGACCCCTTGCTGCCAAACCTAACAAAGTTTGATCTCTGAGACCCACAGGCTGAAGGACTGAGAGAACTGACTCCCACAAGTTTTTCCCTAACCCACACACATATCTGACACACACGCAATAAACAGATAGACAGACAGACAGACAGACAGACAGACAGACAGACAGATATAGATGATTGATAGATGACAGATAAATAATAGTTAGATGATGATAAATGATGATAGATAAATAGATGATAGGTAGACAGACAGAAATAAAGACAGATGATAGAAAGGTAGATAGACAGACAGACAGACAGACAGACAGATAAACAGATATAACATAAACTCTGGTACAGATGTAGACAAAGGGAATCCTGATCTTTATACATGGCTGGTGGGAATGTAACCTAGTTCAAATCCTGTGGAAATCAGTATACAGGTTCCTCAGAAAATTAAAAAAAATAGATCTATCATGTAGCCCAGCTATATGTCTCCTGAGTATTTACACAGAAAATCCAAGTTAACATATCATGGAGACACTTGTACATCAATGTTAATGCAACAGTATTCACATAACTAAGTTATGGAAAGATCCTTGGTGTCCACAGAGAAATATATTTTTAATCTGTAAAGAATTAAATGATGTTGTCTTCAGGGAAATGAGATCAACTGGACACAATCATATCAAGCAAGTCTCAGAAAGGCGAGTATTCCATATTCTTTCACTTGTCATTCCTAGATTTTATACAGTCACATAAAATCAGATGTGTGTAGATTAAATGAAGAAGTAAAATTGTCTAAGAGAATAAATGAAGGGTCAAAAGGAGAATAGAAAGGAACTGGATGAGGGGTGGGAAGTAGTATGTTCAATATACAATAAATATCTGTAAGAAAAAATTGAAATACATTTTAAAATTATTAAAAAATAAAACAAATGCCTAAATTTTAGTATAAAAAAGAAAAAGTACACCAAAGGAAAGCACAGGAAAGAGAATACAGCTAAGAAGTTGGCATTAATGGGGAAGAAACTAGAATAAAAGCTTAAGTAATACATCAAAACCTTTCTTTAAAAATAAAATAGTAATGTCATCAATACAAAGGGAGAAAGTACATGCCCACACACACAAAACACAGACACAAATTATTAAGAGTGGACTGACCATTAAAGCATAGGTGAACTTTTAAAATTAAAGCAACACTTTGCAGACCTCAGTGGAAACACATTTGGAGATGGAGATGTGTTTAATTGCTAAGGAAGTACATGCTGCCAAAACTGACCTCCTGGAAAGCATAAACAGACTAGTTTCTATAGCACAGAGAATATTATTAAGAAATTATCCCACAAAAGACTGAGATCCAGATGGTTTGCCTGAGAATTTTATCAAACCTTTCTAGCCACATAGTTTCAATTTTCCATAAATTATTCTTGAACACAGAAAAGGAAGGAAAAACTCTCAATTATTTTTATGAAATAAGTCTAACTTCAAAATCTAAATCAAGTAAAGAAACACGAAGAAAAAGTACAGGTCACTACATCTCATGAACATCAATAAAACATTCTAAAGCAACTATTATTAAAGCTGCCACTATATTAAAAAACAATACAACACAAGCAAGAGAAAACTATTTCAACACTGTAAGGTTGATTCAGTATTTGGAAACCTATTTATATCACACTATACATTACTAATTCTAAGAAAAAATTATCTCCATAGATCATACTAAGCCTTTGACAAAATTTAAAGCCTATTCATAATAAATAAAAACTACTGAAGGAAATAAAAAGAGATACTTTTTCATACTCTTAATGTATATATAGTCTTAGTCCTAAAACCAGTACTTTATTTCATGGTGAAACACCAGAGGCATTTCTCCTAAGAATAAGAACAAGGTAAGGTGTCCATTATCTCTACAGCATCCACCCTGCACTAGAGGTATTAGCCAGTATAACTGGACAAAAAGATTATGGTAGACATAAGAATGAATAGAAGGGAAATAAGATTATCCCTGTTTGCTAGTGGCATATGCCAGCTGGGGATGGTTGTACACACCTTTAATCTCAGCACTTGGGAGGTAGAGGCAGGCAGATTTTTGTGAGTTCAAGGTCAGCCTTGTATACACATTGAGTTCCAGGCCAGCTGAAGATACACAGTGAGATCGTGTCTTAAAAACAAAAAACCCACAAATAACATATACCTAGAAAATATATGAAAATTCTGAGAATCAGTGATGGAGCTAACTACATTAGTCAGTCAGCGAATTGGAATCAAGAGGATCTACAATTATCATGAAAAAAGAATAGGCCTGAGGAAGAGAAGCCCACATATAGATTCTATCTAGATAAGTCCAAACCAGATAGATCTATGGAGACAATGCAGACTAGCACTTGTGGAGGGCTAAGATTAGTGGTGTAGCAGAGGCAATGGTGAGGGGCCATGATGCCTGTGAAGGGTTACAAAGTTTCTCTGTGATGTTACAGTTATGCAAAAATGGATGGTAAGGATGGTTCCACAACTCTGTGGACATGTAAGCACTATTAACTTATGTACAACTGGATGAACTGGATACATTGTTAATGAAAGCTCATTAAAATAAGTTGCATTGAAAAGTATAAGGTAGAAGGCTGCGTCCTCCAAAGATGAGCATTTTGAGATGACTGCAATATTCTAACCTTGGTTGTGAAGTATGAAGTTTGCAATTTTGCAAACTTCTTTAAAACACACATAAACTAGTCCTTGCTAAAGATTTTAAGTGACGGGAATCACATATATTTCTAGCACATTATGTAGTAAGGAACCCCACTTACAATAGGAAAGATTAAATACCAGGGAATAAAGTTACCTAGATTTATGCAAAATCTATGGTGAATAGTTTAAGACAGTGTTTCTGTGTTGTCCTCGCTGTCCTGGAACTTGCTCTGTAGACCAGGCTAGCCTCAAACTCATGGATCTGTCTGACTCTGCCTCCTTAGTGCTGGGATTAAAGCATGGGCCATCAGGTGAATACAGTTTTTTTTTAATTAAAAGTAAAAGACTCAAAGGTATATTGAACAAATAGAATATCTTCAGATCTTCTGTGTTTTAATAGGACGCTTCAACATCTTTTAAGATATTATGATACATATATATATATATATATATATAGTAATAAGCAATTTATTTTTTATTTTATTGTATGTGTATGTGTGTGTTGCTTGTGCAGCTCTTGGATGCCTGATGCCAGAGGAGGCCAGAACAGGGCATCATATCTCCTGGAACTGGAATTACAATCACTTATAAGTGGGTGCTGAGGACCAAACCTACCTCATTTGGAAGAATAACTAGTGCTCTTAACCCATTGAGCCATCTCTCTAGCTCCTTTAATTAGCAATTTCAGTAAATGTCAGTGAAAATAACCAACAAGCGCGCCCATTTCTCTGAGGGACTGAAGTAGCTACATCCAAGAACTTCTCTCAGGTCTCTGGGTTGTCTTAAATGTCCTGCAGCCCTTTTGCAGGCCACCCCATTAAGTGAGTTAAAGGGATTCTCCTAAGCTTATGGCTCCAACACAGGCTGGCAGGAGAGAGGAGCCTGGCTGCCTACTGACTGGAGTGCTGACAGGAAAGGCTAAGAGGAAAATGACGCCAAGGCTGACAAGAAGGCAGACAGAAAGACTGGCAGACGCAAAGGTTGAGACAAAGACCAACAGGCAGACTGACACGAAGGCTGACACGAAGGCTGACACGAGGCCTGGGTGACGGGAGCCGCGCGCAAGATGGCGTCGGAGCTGCCCCGTCAGCCCCAGGCCGCTGTCAGGATGATCCCTCCCGCTGCCGCGCCACCTGCTCGCGCTGCTTGTCCCCGGCCCCTGGGCTCTCTCGACCTCCGCTGGAAAGAGGCTGAATCCGGGGTGTCGGTGACCCCGGCCTGGGAGCCGGTGGGCCGCTCTCCTCCCGGGAGCCCGGGCTCCTCCGCTGCTTGCTTTAGGGCGCAGTGGGCCCCGAGCCCTGGGCCTCGATGGCCGAAACCTCGGAGGCCCCTCAACTGCCACACGCCATGGCGGTGCGAGGCGAAGCGGGTCACATAGATCAAGCGAGGTCCATCTGGCCTTTGCTGGCTGCGGGTGGGCACCATCTCGGCCTCCTGTCAGGCGACCTGCGGGACCTGGGAGCCCGCCTGAGCCTGAGCACAGGACTGGGGTGTGTGTGTGTGCGGGGGTACGTGGGGGAGGGGAAGCCGCATGCGGGGTGGGGGAGGGGAGAACCACTGGGGGCCTGACCAATGTGAGGCGTGGATGGAGCTGTCTTAGGGGCCCCCTACTTCAGTGAAGACAGACCATGGGGTCCGGGTGGATGAGCTGGAGTCCAGAACACCCGGAGCCTGGGTACCTGGTAGGAAGTTGCAGTGTGGATCACTGCGTGGCTGGGGTTGAGGTAAGGAAGACGGGAGCCCAGTGGGGATCTCTGTCAGAAGTCACAGAAAGCCCAACGGAAGGGAAACAGGAGGGCCTTTGGTTGTGAGGATGGCCATTCATCTAGAAAGAGGTTGAATTTCAGGCCACATCATTTGGGACTGGGATGTAAGAAATATCAAATATGGTTCTTTTCTATCAAATACTATAAAATGTGTGTTTAGGACAAGGGATTCAAATAGAGTAGTGGTCTTCTTGTCCTTGGAGCAGTGACCCCTTCCCCTCTGTTTTTAATTTTTGTTTTGTTGAGTTGTAACTTTAATTTTTAAAAAAAAAAACCTTATTTTTAATGATAGTTCTCAAATGCTTTAACCTCCCTTCTAGCCCATCACCCACCAGGTAGTAGAAAAGAAAGAATATGGGGGAAGTGGACCTGTTTAGACATGGTTCTTTGGAGCAAATCCTGAGTTCACAGATCAGCAGCAGCAGCTCAATCCACCCCCAAACACTTTTTGGATATACTAGCAATTCAGTTTGGCAGCGTTGGGTTAGTAGCAGCAGTGGCACTGTCTAGAAGAGACAGTCAGGCCTCAGCCTAGGCTTGAGTCATCAGGAGGGTCTGTTGAGTCCTTTCTACACGCCCTCCAAACATCACGTGTCCTCCACAGGTCTTGCCTTTGCATGTGCGTTTGTTTCAGCTGACTTCGCTCTGCCAATCAGCCAGATCCGAGGAAGCAGCAAGAAACCTTGGCACACCACCAGAAGTTTTTGGTACCTTTCTCTCTATGGAGTCCTGACAAATGTAGCTCAACTCTACCATGTAAGACAGGCCAATATATGTGTGTGTTGTTAGCAAAGAGTCCTTCATCACGTGTCCTTCCATGTGCTTGCTTTAGTAGAACATCTTTCCATGTGCGTCTGCTTCCGTGAAATGTTCCTTCTTCACTAGTCTGCCTTGGTCTTTCACCTGTGTCTGCTTCAGTGAAACACTCCTTCGTGTGTTTACCCCAGAAAAGCACCATTCAACACAACTGACTTTCCAAAGATCTCTTTAGTTTCCACTTCACTAGATAGCCCTGGGACTCACTCTGTAGACCAGGCTGGCCTAGAACTCAGAGATCCACCTGCCTCTGCCTTCTGAGTGCTGGCTTATAAACCAATTCTTTTCAGACTGACCAATTGAATAAGATTGTGATGTCAGACCCCCAGCTATCTTAGAGTTTTGTGCTGTGATAAAAAAAAAAAAATCTATGACCAAAAAGCAAGTTGGGGAGGAAAGGGTATATTTGGCTTACATTTCCAGATCATAATTCATCGTTGGAGGAAATCAGGACAGAAACTCAAGGACGGCTGGACCCTGGAGGCAGAAGCTGATACAGAAGCCACAGTGGATGCTGTTTACTGGCTTGCTTTTCCCTGGTTCAGCCTGTCTTCTTATAGAATCCAGGACTACCAGCCCAGGGCTGGACCTTCTCCCATTGAGCACTAATTGAGAAAATGCCATACAGCTGGATCTCATGGGGGCATTTCTCAACTGGTGCTCCTTTCTCTGCGATGACTTTAGCTTATGTGAAGTTGACACACAGAATCAGCCAGTACACCAGCCAATGGGGAAAAGACATAGCCACCACTTGACTGAGAACAAAAATCAAATGTACTTTCTACCTTAGTGTGTTCACTCTTCCTAGTGCGTCTTCTTGATCAAGAGTGAAGTTTGCCTTGTCCAGACACTTCAGTTGGAGTGGTTATCTCTTTCTTGCTACCTGAAACATATCTCTAACAAGGAGCAAACAATGAAGGGGAAACTGCCTCTGAAGAAATGAGCTAA
>NC_047663.1:87374966-87382396 GCF_011762505.2 Arvicanthis niloticus | reverse complement strand
CTACATCCCCCAGCAGGATCAATACTGTTTCCAAAGTCTTTCTGAACACCACAGTAAACTGATAAATCTTCTAAGGTGTAGTTTCAATACTATATGACATAGTTAGCTACATCACATTGAGGAAGACCCCCGCCTACCCCCTGCCAAAGCTTTCTGAAAGGTTTCATGGGAATTTCAAAATTGTCTCAACTCTCCTCAGCACCAGAAGTAAACACTCAAAGAGTATGTGTGGTAACAGATAACTCAGTTTTATAGTGAATAAAATGATTCAAAGATGATACATAGATGACCAATGATTAAAAGATTCTCACTATCACTAATCATCAGGAAAGCCATGAGATATCAGGTCACACCCATTGGAGAGGCACCATGATGATTAAAAAGTAAAAATTGTTTAAATGCTGCAGAATTGATAAAGTGCTTGACACACAAGCCTGAGGATCTGAGTTCAATCTCCAAAACCTATATTTAAAAACTTCTGGGTACTGGAGTTAGTGAGATGGCTCAGTGTTTAAGGGTACTTGCTGCTCTTGTAGAGAACCTAGGTTCAGTCCCCACAATCTGGCTCACAACCATCTGTAACTCAGTTCTACTGGTCTAATGCCCTTTTCTGGCCTTTATGGGCACTGCACACATGGGTTGCACAAACACACATTCAAGTAAAAACATCTCTATCCATAAAATAAAATGAAAATGGATAAATCTGTTTTTAGTCCAGGTATGGTGGCACACACGATCTCAGCACTATGAAAGTAGAGAAAGACAAAAATCTCTGGGGCTCACTGGCCAGACATTCTAGCTAAGTCAGTGAGTCCTAGAACAGTTAGAGACAGACCATGTTGTCAACAGCATCCTGAGAAACAAGGCTGACATCTGGCCTCCACTCACATACACATACATGTGTGAATTCACATACACACACACAAGAATAAGTAAATAAATATTTAAACCCACAGGGGGGATAAAACAGAAAATAACAAGTGTTGGTGACAATGCGGGAAGACAGGAATTTCTCTTCATTGTCAGTGGGGTTGTAACAAGGACACCACTGCTACATTACAGGCGTTTCCACTAGACTCCTCCCAGGGACCCAGCAACAGCTTACATCATCACCTGTCACCATTACCTGCCACTGCCAGGTACAGGTGCCCTGGCATATTAAAAAAACTCCTTGATACCTAGTTCTCTCTCTGATAATGATAATGAGATAATGAGTAAGTGAGTGAGTGAGTGAGTGAGTGAGTGAGTGAGTGAGTGACCTGTGAGCTACATAAAGGTGGGGTGTGTGGCAAGAATAAAGAGCACCAAGTGGGCAAGGCCATCTATCATGGACCCCCCAGAGACAAGAGTACTAGGACTGTCAATCAGATCATCTAGGTTTAAGATCTTGGTCCTTCAAAAGCCTTGTGTCACAGACCCTCAGCAAAGTCATCTGTACTTTCGGGGCCTCTATTAGATCATCTGTAAAATAGGCACATTAGACTAAATGATGTCTTCCAAACATGGTTCACCCATCTGCGATAAAAGAATCACCTAGGCTAACTGGGCACAAACTCCTGAACCCCACAGCTCTGTACAAAACACAAACTCCTGGACCCCATATTCAAGGTTCAGAATCAGAATGCCCAGAAATCTGATTTTAGGCCTTATTGTGGGTGAGTTGTGGCTGTGACGTTTTGGCCACACTGCCTTCACTCTCAAACCTTTCCAGGGACTGGATCTTCAATTCTTCTTTTAATTTTCTAGATCCCTGGGGATTGACGCCACCCCAGATTGAACAGAGAGGAAATTATAAAGCCTTTCGGTGAAAACAAAGAGCCAATCTTTCATGCGCTACTGAAGATCCATCAGTGTTAAGTCAGTTCCACTTTGACAAGAGAACTCTACTCAGTCCCTGGAATTTAACTGAAAGTACATATTCACAGCATTTATTTTCTGCTTTTTGTCCCCACCACTTGGCTCTCTCAAGGTGTGTAATCAGGGAGTGTGCACATGGGCATCTCCTTCCTTCCTTCCATCCCTGTGTTTCTAGGAGGCGAATATTCTCCCTGACTGGATATTGTGTACCGCTTTGGCCTGGTACACAAGGAAAATTCCTGTTGACATAATTGTTCCAGTGGCCAAGAATCACAAGCAGAGGGCTTGCTGCCCTGCTTGTGGAGTTGAGCTGGGTTTCTCTTTCTCTCTGCACAGCAAGCTCCATTGGGCCAACTGCCCACCCTACTCCACTCCCTGAGACCGCCAACACCCACACTGGCATTGCCTCCAATCCTGAAATTCTTTCTGCATACAAAATGATTTCCAGAGAGCTCTGGGATCTCTGAATATTGGCCATTCAAAAAGCAAAGGCAGATTGATTATTTCTGTGAGTACCTGGTAATATTCTTGTCTTAAAATGTGAAGATCCCATGGCCTAGAATGATGGTTTCATTGATAATGTATCTACCCTGCAAAAAAAAAAAAAAAAAAAAAAAAAAAAAAAAAAAAAGAGGACCTGAGTCCAGTTCCTACACCAACATAAAAATATTGGGTGTGGTGTGCTGGGTATGATGGCATGTGCTTCTAATCAAAGTACTGCAACCTAGAAACAGAGTGATCCCTGGGACTCAGTAACCAACCAGCCTTGTCAATGAGCCCCAAATCCTGGTGAGAGAGATCTTGTCTCAAAAGAATAGGTGAATGGAAGGAGGGAGACTGTCCTTCACACACACACACACACACACACACACACACACACACAAACACACACACTCAACATGTGAACATACACACTGTATACACACAATTACCTATACAAACACATGGAGGGAGGTAATCTTTGTAAAGTGTACAATGTATATATTCTAGAATTCAACAAGTTCTCAACAAATGTTATCTATTTCCTGTATTCCTGTTTCTTCAGCTACTGTTTCTTCATGGGAATTTATCTCAGAAAAAAAGAAATAAACAAAAAGAAAAAATATATCAGTTGTATAGCAATTGGCAATCAAGAATCAGGACAGCTGAGAGACTGGCTCAGAGTGCACACTTAAAGCATTGGGGACTGAGAAATCGGTTGTGTACTTTTAAGATTATACAAAAGTATCAACAACAACTAACATTTGTTGAAAGCTCTCTAGGTTCCAGGCACAGTTCCATTTAATCCTCTCAACATCTTGATGTGGTAAATATTATTAAAACCCCCATTTTATAAACAAACAGATGGGAGATTAAACAAATGAAGGAGCTTTTCCAGATCACAAAGCCCAGAAGAGGCAGGAGTGAGACTGTGATCTGTCCAGATGAAACCAGTCCGGTATGTTACCAGCTACTTTCTTAAGGCTAACTGGCATCTTATCCATGCTGTCACTGGAGGCTGTATCTGTGCTCTCTCTCTCTCTCTCTCTCTCTCTCTCTCTCTCTCTCTCTCTCTCTCTCCCTTTCTCCTTCCCTCACTCCCTCATTCCCTCCTCACACTCTCATGTTTTCTCTTGCTTGATCACTCTTGCTAGTTAGCAACATATAATAAGCAATCTTTACAATCCCTAAAAAGACAATTACTTGGTTGGGTCTCTTATATTAGTAATGGTTCTTTGGATAAACAAAACTGATAGAATGGTTATTAGATAGATAGATAGATAGATAGATAGATAGATAGATAGATAGATAGATAGATATTATAGATTTTATAAATATGTTAAAGGTATTTGATAGATTAGCTTACAAAACAGTGTCTAGGTAGTCCAACAATGGCTGTCTCATATCAGAAAGTCCAATAATCTGGTACTTGGTCAGTCCAGAAGGCTAAATCTCTCAGCAGCCCCAGTCAGGTACAGAAAGCTTGGGTGGATACTTGGTAAGCTGCTGGTCTTCAATGTATGTTGGGAACCAGGAGAAATTAATTCTAGTACCAGTAGTAGCATCAGAATGAATGAATTTCCCCATAAGAGTGAGGGCAAGCCAGCAAAGAAGTCCCCTACTTCCATATCCCTTTATCTATGCTGCCCATTTAGGGAGGGTCCTTGCACTTCAAATAACCTAATCAAGAAAGTCTCTCATGGGCGTTCACAGTGGCGTCCATTTTGGTTGGTTCCAGATTCCTGTCAAGCTAACAATCAAAATTAGCCACCATAGTCTCCCACCATTCTTGGAGACATTGAGGCAGAAGCCTGATATAAGCTTACTTGAGGTGTCCAGGATTAAAAGAAGAATATTTTCAAGTAAACACATGGTTTTTCTGGGGCACACTGTAATAGTCTAGTGCATATATATACCCACATATATGATCACATCAGGTAGCATTTCTACGTCCTGAATCATCTGTCCTAGTCTGTGCTGAAAGGCTTCAGACTCTCCTGGTTATGATACATTGTTGCTAGCCATACAAACTTTACTGTGACCTAGAATTACTTCCTCCTCCTTCAGCTCCTGCTACCCGGACTCCCTCTGCCCTTCCTGGTCCCTAGTGACTACTCTGCTGCTCTCCACTCCCACAGAATTGGCTTTTATATTTCCATGGATGAGTGATGTCACTGCTTTGCAACCCTTCTATGCCTGGCTTAGTTTGTTTAACATGAGATCATCCAGCTCCATCTATGTTGTCCATATAATGAGGTTTCAAGTTTCTCAATAATTGTTTTTTTAAGATTTGTTTATTTTCATTCTATTTGAGGGTTTTTCCCTTGTGTATGTGCACTGAGTGTGTGCCTACTTCCCATGGAGACAGGAAAAATGCATCATATCCCTTGAAACTGGAGTTACCCTTGTATACTACCACATGGGTGCTGGGAACCAAACCAGGCATTCTATAGACTCATCAAGTACTTTTAATGACTGAGCCATCTCTTCTACCCCAGATTTCAAATTTCAGTTTTTATTCATTTGCCTTTGTTGTTGTTCTTGTTGTTGTTGTTGTTCTTGTTGTTGTTGTTCTTGTACATTCCAGACCAGCTTCTAACTTGTTTTGTAGGAGAGGCAAACCATGAACTCCTGATCCTCCTGGAGGAGTCCTTAGTGCTGGAATGGCTGTCAGGCATCACCACACCGGGTCCAGGGCTTCTATTTTTATAGCTGGAAAACATTTCATTTGTACATAAAACACATTTTTAATAGGTGGAGAGATTTAACCTTGGCTCCTATAAAGAAGTGTCCACATTTGTGCTTTACTGTAACACAACCCCAAATACATCTGCTTCTACAGATGCAGATGGTCTACTGCATCTATAGAATGGTCTACTAAGACTAGCCCTGGTCTACTAAGACTAGCCCAGAACTTTCTGTAGTGTTTCTGCTGTTGATTTGTTTTGTCAGCTCCAACATTAAACCACAGCCAAATATGGGGTACCAGAGAGATGAGGAGTATCGGCTCTCTCAGAAGATGGCCTGTATTCCAATCCTACGTTTGAGTATTCTAGGCAGGTTACTGAATCCCTCCCATTCTCAGTTTCTTTACCATGAAATAGAGCCAATAACATCTGTCATAAAAAAAAAAAAAAAGTGATGTTGGGGAATTAGATTAGGTGACTCGGGTAGATGACTTCGGCATACTTCTAGTGTCTATGTGCACCAAAGTCACAGTTTTATGTAAACGAGACGAAAGGAAACAGGCAAAGCCCACCATGTCACGATTCTAGTGGGCTGAGGAGATAAAAGGGCTCCTCCTGGGAATGCACACGATGAAGTGAATTTCCATCATCCTAGATTTCTCTTGTCTAGGCATTTCCAAAACAGTTTCTACTCACGAATACAGTCCCCATAAGAAGCAGAAAGACCAGGATACCTCTTCTTCCTCTGCTCATCTTTTATAACTCCTCGGGCAAGTTTCCAAATCTTTAATTTGGTGTCCAGTAAACAGCTGAGAATTTCTGGGCACTTCCTGTCTCATTACTCAGTGATCTAGCATCATTACTTGGTGCTACAGAGGAAACAGCCTCTTTCTCACCCTCTTCCCCCTCACCATGTCCTTGTACCCAAAGTGATGCCACGTACAATTGCCAAGCTTGTCCATACTTATCCCAAGGTCCCACACAGAGACACTTCTGCTCAAAAATAGAGAAAGAAGGCAGAAGCCAGTCGGAGTTCTCTCCTCTGTCTTGATCCCTAGGGGCCTCTAAACCTGGGCCCTAACACTTTGTCCAAATACAATTTTAGATGCCTCCAAGGAAAAGATTCCCACCACTTCCTTTAGAACTCTTTGAAGTTAGTGACCATAAGTGAAAATCCCCCAAAAGGCTTGTGTGGTTTGGATCAGAAATCACAAGAGAGGAAGAAGAGGAAAGATAGAGAAATTTGAGCCCTGTGTTCTGTATTTCTTTCTTTCCTTCTTTAACTCACACCCTTGTCCAGTGTCAGGCAAAATCCCCTGTATCGTCATTATTCATCTCAGATGTCAAAGTCCATGAAGACAAGGGAGGCCGGCATCAATTCACTGAACATCGGTTCAGTTCTAACTGTACTCTAGTATAAACGTTAAAGAGTAAAGCACTGGATTCATTCTGTTGCCCCAAAGCAAAAGAGAGAGGAAGGGAAGGAGACAGAGACAGAGAATAGGAAACTCACAGTTTTAAGTAATAGGGTAGAAATATTCGTCAAGGGTCCTAACAAGAATGTGACCCTAAGGGAGTCACAATAAAGAATTAAATAGCCGGGCCATGGTAGCGCACGCCTTTAATCCCAGCACTTGGGAGGCAGAGGCAGGGGGATCTCTGTGTTTGAGGCCAACCAGGTCTACAGAATTGGGTTCGGGACAGCCAGGAAAACACTGTTTCCAGGAAAAAAAAGGCAAGAGGGGAAATTAAGGAAAATCATAGGACAAAGCAGCAGATAAATAGACACATGCATACATACATATATGATAGGTAGATAGTGGCATACATACATGGTAGATACATATACATGTGGTAGGTAATTGACAGAAAAATGGTAAGTACACAGATGCATATATGATCATGATATATATACATGCATACTTAGATTATAAATATAAAATTATAGAGAATATTAATGTAATAGCAGAGGCAGCCTTTTATTGGGGGGTATAGCCAGCTTTCAGCCTAAACATTACAGATCAGAGAACCTTTCATCTGGACAACCACCTAGTGTGTGTATATTGTCTCAAGGAATGGAAAGTACTATTTCTAATGCACAAGTGAGTTAAGGGATGGAAATGACTTACATAGCTTGTCCAGAGGTCACCCAGCTGAGTGACTGGGATTCAAACTCAGAGCCCGTGGCATGATGCAGAAACATGATATCTGTGGCAACAGAGTTGTGAGCATGAAGTCGGTTCCCTTGGCTACTGACACTGGCTCTGCCTCAGGCAAGCCCCATCTTCTTCCAGAGCCTTTGTGTCCCTGCACGTAAAATAAGAAAGTCAGACTAGAGTAAGGGTTTTCTACAAAGTTTCACAGGGTAAATACTTAAGGCTGTATAGACCAGATGACCCAAATGTT